>NC_066583.1:461615752-461915752 GCF_024323335.1 Lathyrus oleraceus | reverse complement strand
AGTTGAAAAGTGATTTTGATTTGGAAAGTTTACCCAAGGAGTTTACTGATTTTAAACCTATCAATGCGTCCGAAAACAGTTTCAAAAATAGCTTTTCCTTAAAGTGATAAAGATTCCTAGTTATTAAGCCAGGGTGCTTTCGCACTCCTTGAATAATTAAAACTAACCAAGTTTGTTTTTGAAAACTCAAGTTAAAAATCAAAACAGTCTTTTAAGTATTTCTACAGATTTCAATATGTGAAACATTACTTTAACCGTGGTCCTTACATTCTAACCTTTAAAAGATTTAGCCAGACATAGTAACACAAACAAACACAACGGTGTTAATCATGATGAAAATTTTGTTTTAGAATGTGAGGCGTAGAGAGCGAGTAAAGTACGTAAAATAAATAAAGTAAAGCGAGTGCGGAAAATAAATAAAGTAAAAGCGAGTGCGGAAAATAAAGAAAGTAAAAGCGATGCAGGAAATAAATAAAGTAAAAGCGATGCGGGAAATAAATAAAGTAAAAGCGATGCGGGAAATAAATAAATAAAGCGACATGGGAAATAAATAAAATAAAAGCGATGCGGGAAATAAATAAATAAAGCGATAAATAAGAACCTACTCCAAACGGAGGCTTCGATTCTGGTACAAATATAAACCTCCGACTCCTGAAGCTAAAGACGACAGCAACTCGAAGTGACCCAACTCAATCTCACAAAGGTGCGATAACCCCCCGATGTGACGGATTATCGTTATTACAAATGATAAATATATGCTTAGTGTTGTAAAACAAAGTTGGATGATTAGAAAACGAAATGGAATGAGCTATTTATAGAGATTTTCACCAGTTTGTAAAGACCATGGTGTAACACGGTGGGAGAACTGACTTTAGTTAAATGTTGCGGATAGCAAGAGTCGCCACCGACTTTTATTTTATCCAAAAGGAAAGGACATAAAAGAACAGGAAAGACATTAAAAAGATTTTGAGTTCGGGGGGTAGGTTATACAAAGGGAAGGTATTAGCACCCTTTATATCCATGGTTATCCATGGGCTCTTAGTTACTTAGCTCACTTTGTTTGTTTGCAAGAGTGTAGTGTGTGAAAAATTTCTTTAAGTACTTTGTAATGACCCTCGTATGGGTGTATACAAAGCCTAGTTTAGAAATTGTGAGGTGTAAAAGTAATTTTGAAAAGTGTGAGCAAGTAACTATGAGATACCTACCCTAGATTAAGTCTTTCGTGTTCTCGTATATTCTTTCAATGGTAAGACTGTCCCTATTATTAAGGAATAGGTAGTCATTACCTTGGATGTGTTTAAGGGACGGGCGTAGGGTCATCGTATGGTCAATGAAGGCAACATAAGGGGTGTCTTTAGCAACTCGTAGGGACTATCATCATATTTACCGAAGGGACAGGATCATTATATCGTAGGCAACCTCGTAGGGACTTGATCTTTTAAGTTTATAGGGACTTGATGATTTTTCTGTTTGAAGGGACTTTGCTTAAGACACCCCTATTTTCGAGGGACTTGACCATTTAAAGAAGGCAACCAAGAGGAATACCCTAGGAAGTACAGATGGCGATCAAAGATCGACTTACATGTGTGAGTGTTATTTTTCAGATATTTGTCTTGAATTTAATTTTCTAAGTTCAATTATTTACAGTTAGTTTTTTTGCACTCCCTAAATTACTAACCACGCAATAAATATTTACAAAAATAAAAGCAAGAAAAATAAATTCCTAAACTATTACATGGCTATGGGACAGATACATAATAATCAGGCGAGAAAGAATAAATTTACAACCTATACATTTGTTCCTAATATTATAAATAAAACAAAATTAAAATAAGGAAAATAATGAAGCAAAAATAGAATAGATAAAAGCAAATAATAATAAAATAATAAATAAACAATGGTAATAAAGCAATAATAAAATAACAATAATAATAAAGTGATAATAAAAAGGTTATAATTTTAAAAGAAATTATTTTAGGTTAAACAAGTTAGATTTTTTTTTTTAGAAGTTATTAGAAAAAATATGAGTTTAAAATAAATTAGTAATAATAAAAGAATTTAAAATACATTAATGTACAAATTATAAAATAAAAGAGTTATATGAAAAATATTAAGTTAGTTATTTACAAAACAAATAAAGATTATAGAAAATATCAAATTTTTAGATTAATAGGTTTATTATTATTATTCAATTAGAAAAATGGTCAATTAGATTTTATTTACAAAATATATAAGGATTTATTATTATAAGTAAGTAATAAAAAAAGTTATTAAAATAGTTAGTATTTATTATTTATTTACAAAAAAAATATAAAGGTTATAGAAAAATATTAAATAATTAATTTAGTGGGTTTTCACGCCCTACATTACTAAACCACGCAGTTAATATAGAATCAATGGCAGGAATTTAAATGGCAGAAAAATAAATGGCAGAAAATCAATGGCAGAAAATAAAACCCTAATTATTACAACGCTTTGGTGCAGTTACATAATAAAGATGGCGAAAAGTAAAACTGAAAATATTACAAGTTAAAACTTAAAATATTACAAGGGCGAAGCAGTTACAGTGTATGAATAACATAAATATGAGCGAAAATAGGAAATAATAATAAGGTTTGTTAAGGTTTAAGAAAAGGTTTATGATTTAAATGAAATAACACGGTTAAAGTTTTAGGTTTGAAATTTAGAGTTTGTGGCGAAATTGTCAGGGTTTAGGAAAAATCAGGGTAGTTAGTTATGAAAAAAAATGTGCAGATCTAAATATATGTATATATATAAAAAAATGAATTAAAAAAAAACAATGGCGTTGCTAGCGCAAAATTGCGATCATCGCAACTGGATCGGATAACACAAATGTCACGCCTCATACACGTATATGTGAAAACGGCGTATTGACACGATCCGATCCGAAAACATAATCAAATTATAACATAAAATAGAAAATATATATATATAATATATATATATATATATATATATATATATATATATATATATATATATATATATATATATAAACTATTACCAAACTGTGTGTACGATAGTATAGATCAGCCACTTTCAGTTTCTCTTTTTTGTTCTGTCTTTTGGCCTCTTCCTATCAGTCATGCTAGTAAATATATATAGGAACAAATTAGGTTAATGATAATGGGCCTAAGTTTATTTTGAAACCCAATATTAAATTAAAAACTGAATAAAGTTAAATAATTAAAATAGTTAAAATTAAAATAAAAACTAATTAACCTATTTATTTATTCTAGACCCAATATAAAATTAAAAACTGAATAAAGTTAAATAATTAAAATAGTTAAAATTAAAATAAAAACTAATTAACCTATTTATTTATTCTAGACCCAATATAAAAATAAATAGACTCAAAAAAATAAAAGTCGGGCACCAAAATGCTCGAAAAAATAAAATGAACACGTCAAAATAATCAGTGCGAAATAAGTGACTCGGAAAAATACAGCGTTTGGTCGGATTTTGAAATAAAAATTATGACCGTTTAAACCGCTCAGACTGATCAACATATGACCAAAAATAGTCGTAAAAATATTTTTAGCATGTCAAATTAAACCACGTGAACCGCAGATTAATGTTACCGACATTTGCAAACTTAAACTTGACATTTTTTCGTTGACTAATTTTAGGCACAGTTAAAAAGTTAATTTGACCAGTCTGTTTGTAAATTCCGAGAAATTATTCCGGCTAATATTAAGACAGAAAAAAAATGTTATGCTATGAGGATGATGCGAATGAATGTGAAACAAAAAATTGGTTAGAGTTAAAAATAGAGGGCAAATTTTGGGGTGCCACAGCTGCCCCTGTTCAATTTTCTGAAACCTGAGGAGTTAGATTGGCCTGTGTGCCATTCGTGACTTGGAAGGTTGAAGGGGATTGAACATAAAAGCCCAAAAATTTGCACTCGCCGGTGCGTAAAGTAACACTGATGACTGGTTGTATATGCTTAAGTGGGCTTGAAGATGCCACTTGGAAGAACTGGAGATGGGCTTATAGATGCCATCCATAATATCAGGAGGTGATAATATCTTAATGTTGATACTGGATATCAGTACTAGGTCTTCGTATAGGTCGTCTCTGAATCGTATCTAAGAACATACTTTTAATTTAAGTGTCAGAACCAAATCTTCGTGGCGATTTCTTTCTGAATTAAGTATCAGCACTAGACCTTCGTATAGATCGTCTCTGAACTGTTTTGAATTGTTGAATAGACCAGTAGAAATAAATCTTCGTGATGATTATCTCTTCTGGAAATATCCTGGATTAGGGAATAGATCTTCGTATAGACCGTTTGCCTACTATCCAAGAACAAAAGAATATCAGGATTAAATCTTCTGAAAATATCCTGGACTAGGGAATAGATCTTCGTATAGACCGTTTGCCTAATATCCAAGAACAAAAGAATATCAGGATTAAATCTTCTGAAAATATCCTGGACTAGGGAATAGATCTTCGTATAGACCGTTTGCCTACTATCCAAGAACAAAAGAATATCAGGATGAAATCTCCTGAAAACATCCTGGACTAGGGAATAGATCTTGGTATAGACCGTTTGCCTACTATCCAAGGACACCTTGAGTAATGATTAAGTATCAGCACTAGATCTTCGTATAGATCGTTTCTGACCTGTTGTGAATTGTTGATAGTATTTTATCTGTATATAACCATCCTGCAAGGAAAAGGTTAGTTTATGCAATATGTATGCATGCATGGCATGGTGCATCTAAGTAAATGTATTATGCACTTATGGATATGCCATGGTATGATGTAAATGATGTATGTATGAATCATGCGGCCTGAAGCGTCCGAATATCTTTGTATAACAACTGCTGGCTAGGGAAAATAAATCCCGATTCGTTGCTGAAGAATATGAGGAACTCGTTCCCGTCTTGTTTGATAGTATAGTATTTGTCACTTCCCGTATTCGTTCGTCGTACTTCTATTGAAGGAATAAGTTCCTGAGTATCCCGACTGAGGATAAAAGAGATAGACATAAATTCAAGGGGAGACGTAATTCGAAGTATCTATAAAGATAGATTTGCTCTACTGGGGATTTGTAGTGGGGATGAACCGGCGAAGCTTCGTTGAACTACTACCCTCGTTCGTCCTTAGTAAATACTATTACTGCATTTTATGCATTTCTGGTAAACATCAATCGTATTCAAAAGCATACATACATTCAAACACAACCAATGGACGTTTTCGCTTATGTAAATAGAGTAAAAGTAAATCTGGATTCAAAGATGAAATTTTATTTATATCACAAAGTGACCTATACATAGGCAAGTTTGTACAAGAAGACATAAATCCTAGTAAGAGGAATTCGTCGTAAATTTTTTATAAAACAAAGAAAACAGCTATGTGAAAAATGATCCTATTGAGTTTCAATTCTACTATTGCCATTATCTTCAAATATCTCATCTTCTGCTGTTGAGACAGAAACGATTGGATTGATCTTTATCTGTTTGAACTTGATTTAGGTAGCACCATCAGTTGAAGTTACATGAGTGATCCAAACGAGACATAGTCATACGCTTTAATCCCTAACTTTTGCCTGGATTGCCCTTTCAGGTTTTCAATCCACCGGGATACCCTTTTTTGCCCAAGCCGCCTTTTCAGGTTTTCGACTTGCCGGGTGTACATTGTTTTTTTATATATATCCCTAATTTTTGCCCGAACCCTTTTGGTTTGTCGGGATGCCCTTATTTTTGCCTAGGCCAGTCAACCTAGCGGGTCTCCTTTTATGCGTAGTATTTTTTAACTATGTCTGCGTTTACAGGCTGTGGAAAGTCTTCACCATCCATAGTAGTAAGCATCATGGCACCTCCTGAGAATACTCTTTTGACCACAAATGGTCCTTCATATGTAGGAGTCCACTTGCCTCTAGGATCACCCTGTGGTAGTATGATACCCTTGATTACCAAGTCACCAGCCTGATATACCTTTGGCTTAACCTTCTTATTGAATGCTTTGATCATCCGTTTCTGGTACATCTGACCATGACAAACAGCTGCCAACCTCTTCTCATCAATCAAATTTATCTGGTCGAGTCGAGTCTGAATCCACTCATCTTCATCCAAGCCTGCATCCTTCATGATTCTTAAGGAAGGGATCTGAACTTCAATGGGCAGAACTGCTTCCATACCATAGACCAAAGAGAAAGGAGTTGCCCCTGTCAAAGTGCGCACTGAAGTGCGATAACCATGAAGAGCAAAGGGTAACATCTCATGCCAGTCTTTATATGTTACTGTCATCTTTTGTATGATCTTCTTAATATTCTTATTAGCAGCCTCCACGGCGCCATTCATCTTTGGCCGGTACGGAGAAGAGTTATGGTGTTTTATTTTGAACTGCGTGCAGAGTTCAGCAATCATCTTGTTGTTCTTCCGGAGAGAGCAGGTTTCTCAGATGTATATTTGATAAGATCCATCTTAGAAATCAATAAAGTGGTATGATTCAACATATACTGTCTTAGTCGGCGAGCAGCCTAAGCCAAAGCATAGCAAGCTTTCTCGAGCTGGGAGTATCTTGTTTCACAGTCGGTACCTTTTGCTAAGGTAGTATATTGCATGCTCTTTTCGACCAGACTCGTCATGTTGCCCCAACACACACCCTATTGAATTTTCTAACACGGTCAAATACATGATTAGAGGTCTTCCTTCAACTGGTGGCATCAAATTTATAGGTTCTTGGAGATACTTCTTGATTTTGTCAAAAGCTTCTTGACATTCATCATTCCATATCATCTCTTGATTTTTCCAGCGAAAACCTCTACATAGTCACGTAACATCCGACTCAATCTTTCTTTGACACTGTTTTCCAAGCCTGCTCCTATTTTGACTTCTTTCTTGTCTACTTCAGTACCCAGATTTACAACCTCAATTGATTCCTCATGCGGCTGTGTAACTTTCTCTTCTTGTTGTAATAACCTAGCAAGCTCTACAGGTACTTCACAATCTTCATCCTTTCCATCTTCAGCTTGATAGATCGGATTCTCGAAATTATAATTGGCAATAGTAGAACTGTTATCAACAGGATCCAGAGTGGATGAGGATCTGCATTTTAGTGATGTGGGTGTGTGTAAGAACACATAGCTGATGAAAATAAAATAAAAGAAAAACAAAGAGCCCAATATTTACGAAAACGAAACGTCCATTGATTTTTATTGAATGAAGTATGCAAATGAAATGACATCCCGAAACAAGCATACCATTGTGCCCCGGGTAAGGCACAAGGCTTAAAAGTTTAATTACAAACTTAAAAATAACAACACAGTAATAGTATTTACTCCTGGCTAAAGGAGATAGGAATAACGTCTTCAGTCTTCCAATTGTTGAGCCCATCACCCACAGTAGGAAAAATTCAGTTATCCAGATTGTAGTCTTCATTATAGTCACCCACAGCATTGATTTGATCTTTCATGTTCCCTGGATTGGTGATACGAACAGCACGAGCACGATGAACAGCCTTTTGGGACTCTGCAGTGAAACCCAGACCAAACTTGTCAGACTTGTAAGGAATGTCGGGAAGCTGACCCCAAATAGTACAACCACCTTCTTCAACCACAGCTCTAGCATCTTTGAGGGAAGCCATTGTAGGAGGTACTCTGGTAACCACAGGAACTCTTTTAACCACAGGAGGAGCTTCAGTAGCGGGAACGACCCAAGGAACTACTTCAAATGTATGGCAAGGAGTCTCAGTGTAACACCCTTCTAAAATACCCCAATAATTAATTAAAACAACAAAATATGAATCAGAGTAGATATGCAATTTCAGGGTGTCACACTTGACACTTCACACCATTCACCAAAATAACTTGTCATGCTCATTTATTAATCAAAATAAAACATTGCACAATTCGCAGCGGATAGAAATCTAACAACATGCAAGCCATGTAACACATTACATGTAAAATTTGCTCAACAACCAAAAATGAAAACAAAGTAAAACATCCCGTCCCGATGTTACATATACCAGAGCATGACTCACTAAGGAACTACACTAGACTCCAAGCACTAGCTTCTACTCAATCACTGCTCGTTACCTGAAACATAGTTGTAAGGGTGAGTTCCTCAATCGATATAATAAGCATTATAAAATATCATGTAATGCTAAGTAAATTAACACATTTCATCACCCTAATCATATCACACATTCAGCAACGGCAACATCAACTCATAATCATACTCAACACAAACACAAAACACACGTATAATATTGGAATACATCCATTCATATTATACGCCATACATACATTATGAAATGAGACTCCATGCATGCGGTACCGACTATTCGTGAACACATAGTTCAACCTCACCGATCAAACCCAGATACGGCTACCAAGCTCACTAGTCCCACTCATTTGAGACCTAGTGACTCACTCACTAATTCCTCACCATGGGAATTAGCTACCACCATAAAGGCCATGCTATGCACGCTAAATCACCTAGCATACAAACATCAACAACAATCCACAATGGACATATGCTCACACTCTAAGCTATAAACAGTCCATCCACAATTGCATACATAATAGATATATTCACAGCATTATGCGTACCATCATACATCATCAGCATATTTATCACAGGATCATATCATGTCATGCCAAATAATAAATCACAGTATTAGCACACTCTACTAATACCTATACTGCTCAAAACAACGGGAAATGATCCCTACTATATCATACATGCAATATATCATTCACCAATATAGGCCAATCGTCAAATATGTACACATAATTCCATTCCAAAACGTACACAATATTTAATTATCAATTTTTCACTTTTCAAACAGTGTTAACCCGTTAACGCATTTGGTTAACCTGTTAACGCAAGACAAAATACAATTTTTCAGTATTTCAACAGTGTTAACCGGTTAACGCCCTGGGTTAACCTGTTAACGCAAGACAGAATGCACTTCTAACAGGATTTTAACAGTGTTAACCGGTTAACGCCCTGGGTTAACCTGTTAACGCAAGACAGAATGCAATTCTAACAGGATTTTAACAGCGTTAACCTGTTAACGCATTTGGTTAACCCGTTAACGCAAGACAGAATACGTTTTTGGCAAATTATAACAGTGTTAACCCGTTAACGCCCTGGGTTAACCCGTTAACGCAAAACAGAAATTAATTTTTTTAATTATCATAACAGTGTTAACCGGTTAACGCCCTGGGTTAACCGGTTAACGCAAGACAGAAAGTTGTCCCTGCGCTAACAACGAACAGAATGCAGAATTACCCGCATTTTTCGCCGTTGGAGGACTTCGGACCTCCGATTTCGATTCCGTAAAAAGCCACACTTCCAGAAAATTACGACTCATCCAAATATAGGTTCATTCACAGTTTTCACGTAATTTATCCATCACAATTTACAACATTCATCATCCTGATTAGGGTCAATTCAATGGCTTATCACTACCCATTACATGTTAACCCATAATACCCATTAAACGACGATAAACCCCCCTTACCTGAGTTAATCCGGCAATTGATTCTTTGACCTTCAACAAATCGTGAATTCTCCTCTTGAGCCCTAGCCTCTTCTTCTCCCTTTCTCAGTTTCTTCTCTTTTCTCCCAAATGTTACGTGTTCTCTGTTTTCACGTGTAAAACCCTTTTTACCAAATGGGACTCTTTACTGATATCCAACAATCGTTCCAAATTCCAACTTTATTATTCCAATAATAATAATCCAATAATAATATTCCAATTATTTAATTAAATTAATAAATATACTATTAAACTTAATTTAAATAATTATCATATTTTATCGGGGTGTTACACTCAGCATATTCACCTTCCACTTCAACATACTTAAATGTATTCACATGACTGACCATATATTCTTCCTCTCCATAAACAGTTACGATCTTTCCCTTCACTGGATATCTCAACTTCTGATGTAGAGTGGAGGTCACAGCACCTGCCCCGTGGATCCAGGGGCGCTCAAGCAAACAAGAGTGCGCAGGACGAATATCCATTACATAGAAGGTAGAATCGAAGACTTGAGAGCCTACTTTGATCGGGAGATCTATTTCTCCATGCACCACTCTTCTTGAACCATCAAAGGCTCTCACTACTATATTACTTGATCTTAACACAACATCTTCAGGACTGAGCTTGTTCAGAACCTCTTTGGGAAGTACATTCAATGAAGAGCCATTGTCTATCAACACATGAGACAAGGTAGTGCCCCTACATTCAATGGAGATATGTAAAGCTCTGTTATGGTTTCTTTTGGCAGGAGTCAAGTCAGCCTCAGAAAAACCTAACCCATTATCATAAGTCAGATGTGCAACACAATTTTCAAATTGATCCACAGAAATTTCATTTGGTACATGAGCAGTCCTTAAGAATTTGATCAAGGCTTTAGCATGAGCCTCAGAACACAGCAACAAAGACAACATGGAAATTTTGGAGGGAGTATGCCCCAACTGGTCAACAATATCATAATCACTCTTACGAATGATCTTCATCACTTCTTCCATCTGTTTAGAGAGATTTTCAGCAGTCGGTGCTTCAGCTTGCACAGGTTCAACCACAGGACCTTTGCCTCGAGCATCGGTACTTGGCTCAGAAGTGGAGGTAGTAGTTGGAAGAACTGTATTTTTTGAGGTAGCTGGAGGAGAGAAAATTCTTCCACTTCTGGTGATCTTACTAGATCCAGCAATATTATCAACATCAAGGTTATCATCAGTAACAGGTGTATCAGTCAAAGGTTCCTGCTTAACACCATGGATATAAACATCAGAACCGTAGTTCCAGGGTATAGCTTTATCAGAAGTATAAGGAATAGGGCCAGGAGTGGTAATAATCATGGGAGGCACTCTAACTTCAGCAACAGTCTTCACCAAGCCTTCAGCAGTAATTTTGATAGGACCCTTGGAAGTGATCTTGACAGTCTGTTCAAGAGCCATTTCTGCTGAAATAAACAGCGAGAAGATAAGATACTTGTTCATAAGAAACCTATGATGCAATAATATGGTATGTAGATGCTTATGCAATGTTTTCAAGGACCGTAGGATTTAAATTTGTTTAAACCACCAAAAAGTAAACTTTTATTAGTAATAAACTTGTTTGCCCTTTGGGCTTACAATAAAAATGAAATGAATACAAAAAATGGGATTTTAAGTCTCCCATGGACGTTTCCTCTTTGTGTTGAGGTATGAGTTGAGATTCCGCTCCTCGTGAAGTTGTTTTGTTAGCTCCAGGATTCTTTACTGACTTGCCTTGTAATGAGTCTCAAAAGTATCTCTTTGCTCCTTCAACTAGATCCAGGACCTCTGTAACTCTTCCATGTCAGTGGGCATGTCTGGATGAAGAATGATGTAAGAAGTATCTCCTTCAGCAACAGGCTCCATGGTAACTGGCAGGATAGCAGGATATGGCATCATAAGAGTCTGAGCACGAGATCGTACCCATCTGAGATATGGTTCCATGGGAATAGTGTACTTGGGTTCCAGAGTCTTGCTGTCAACCTTGTTCACTTTACCCCATGCTCGTATGAACCTTTGACGGTAACCTTGAAGATCGTTTTCGTAGTCAAACACAATACCCTGAATAAGCATGTCATGAGGACCATCAGTCCGAGCGTAACCAAACTGACGTAGAGCTAAAGAAGGGTTGTAGGTAATGCCCCCTCTTATGCCAAGGAGTGGCACATTAGGGAACTCCCCACAACGGTCAATGATGGTAACATTCTCCATAGATCTAGAGCACCAATGAATATCTGAATGAGAAAGTGACATAATCCTCTTGGACCACCTGAACCCTTGTTCATTCTTCATCACTGATCGAGGAAGGTGAGAAATAAACCACCTAGATAATAGAGGTATGCAACACATCAGAGTTCCTCGTGCCTTCGTAGTACGAGTATGAAGAGAGTGTAAGATGTCTCCAAGTAATGTAGGCACTGGATTGCGAGTCAGAAATATGTTGATGGCGTGTACGTCTATGAACTGGTCTGGATTGGGGAACAGTACTAAGCCATAAATCAATAGGGCTAAGATCTCCTCAAAAGCATCATAACTCATAGCCTTCAGGAATACTTGAGCTTTCTCCATCAATACCTTAGCAAGAATACCCTTAACTCCACTCCTTGTTTCTAGGACAATGTCTGATTTCTTTAAATGTAAGGCTGCAATAATGACTTCAGGTTTAGGCTCTTTTTCCAAGCCTGTGAAGGGTTTCTGATCAAGAATAGGTATACCCAGAAGCTTGGAGAACTCTTCCATTGTAGGAACCAGCTGATAGTCAGGAAATGTGAAGCAATGATGTTTAGGGTCAAAGAACTGAAACAGGACACTCATCATGTCTTCATTGAACCCTGAAGTGACTAGATCCAGTAGGTGACCATGCCTCTTGATGAACTGGGAGTTTTCAGAAACTTGAGAGACCAATTCCTTAAGCTTAGGAGGTATTCCTACAAAGTTGATCCGGATAGTATTCCTACGAGCAGAAGCCATGACCTGCAACAAAGAACAAAGATAAATCCTTTGGTCCTTGAAATGGTTAGTGAAAATGCTATGCTTATGATGCATGATGATGCTATGATGTTATGCTCAATCACAAACATGTGGCACACACAAACAAGTCACACAATAGCCCTAGGTTTGAAGGCTTGCATGAGGTTTAAAGGTAAGTACCCTCCCCTGAAGTTTAGTTGATTCATCCTGTCCTACAAAAGTAACCAGGTTCTAAGGGATCTCAAAATCATTGATCCTTCACAAGGGTGGTTGTTCAGTAGGCAACTTACTTGCCAACCAAAACCCTCCAAGTTTAGGATCTCAATGAGTGTAGTATCGAGTATCAACCAACTTCAGTCTTCACCAAAGCCGGTTATCTCACTACTTTCTAAAGGCCAAGATGGGATGACTAGGGTTCTAAAAGTCAGTTAGTGTATTGACAACATATGGCAGCCTCATATTATCCTCAACTTGCTTAAGGAACATAAGCACCAACCAAGAAGTCACACTAACTATGGCCACCAGATCAACCATATCGATATACGCCGTACAGTTTCCTTGGTCTATTGCCATTTACCTAAGGTACACTAGATCCGGTTAGGGTCTTTCACACATAAGAGCACCCAACAGATAAGTATAAAGCAAACAAGGCAAACAATTTTAAAGTGATCTAATTCCTAAGGGTACCCCTCTTTTATTAAATCCCCAGCAGAGTCGCCAGTTCTGTAACACGGAGGGAGAACTGACTTTAGTTAAATATTGCGGATAGCAAGAGTCGCCACCGACTTTTATTTTATCCAAAAGGAAAGGACATAAAAGAACAGGAAAGACCTTAAAAAGATTTTGAGTTCGGGGGGTAGGTTATACAAAGGGAAGGTATTAGCACCCTTTATATCCATGGTTATCCATGGGCTCTTAGTTACTTAGCTCACTTTGTTTGTTTGCAAGAGTGTAGTGTGTGATTAGAAAAATTTCTTTAAGTACTTTGTAATGACCCTCGTATGGGTGTATACAAAGCCTAGTTTAGAAATTGTGAGGTGTAAAAGTAATTTTGAAAAGTGTGAGCAAGTAACTATGAGATACCTACCCTAGATTAAGTCTTTCATGTTCTCGTATATTCTTTCAATGGTAAGACTGTCCCTATTATTAAGGAATAGGTAGTCATTACCTTGGATGTGTTTAAGGGACGGGCGTAGGGTCATCGTATGGTCAATAAAGGCAACATAAGGAGTGTCTTTAGCAACTCGTAGGGACTATCATCATATTTACCGAAGGGACAAGATCATTATATCGTAGGCAACCTCGTAGGGACTTGATCTTTTAAGTTTATAGGGACTTGATGATTTTTCTGTTTGAAGGGACTTTGCTTAAAACACCCCTATTTTCGAGGGACTTGACCATTTAAAGAAGGCAACCAAGAGGAATACCCTAGGAAGTACATATGGCGATCAAAGATCGACTTACGTGTGTGAGTGTTATTTTTCAGATATTTGTCTTGAATTTAATTTTCTAAGTTCAATTATTTACAGTTAGTTTTTTTGCACTCCCTAAATTACTAACCACGCAATAAATATTTACAAAAATAAAAGCAAGAAAAATAAATTCCTAAACTATTACATGGCTATGGGACAGATACATAATAATCAGGCGAGAAAGAATAAATTTACAACCTATACATTTGTTCCTAATATTATAAATAAAACAAAATTAAAATAAGGAAAATAATGAAGCAAAAATAGAATAGATAAAAGCAAATAATAATAAAATAATAAATAAACAATGGTAATAAAGCAATAATAAAATAACAATAATAATAAAGTGATAATAAAAAGGTTAGAATTTTAAAAGAAATTATTTTAGGTTAAACAAGTTAGATTTTTTTTAGAAGTTATTAGAAAAAATATGAGTTTAAAATAAATTAGTAATAATAAAAGAATTTAAAATACATTAATGTACAAATTATAAAATAAAAGAGTTATATGAAAAATATTAAGTTAGTTATTTACAAAATAAATAAAGATTATAGAAAATATCAAATTATTAGATTAATAGGTTTATTATTATTATTCAATTAGAAAAATGGTCAATTAGATTTTATTTACAAAATATATAAGGATTTATTATTATAAGTAAGTAATAAAAAAAGTTATTAAAATAGTTAGTATTTATTATTTATTTACAAAAAAAATATAAAGGTTATAGAAAAATATTAAATAATTAATTTAGTGGGTTTTCACGCCCTACATTACTAAACCACGCAGTTAATATAGGATCAATGGCAGGAATTTAAATGGCAGAAAAATAAATGGCAGAAAATCAATTGCAGAAAATAAAACCCTAATTATTACAACGCTTTGGTGCAGTTACATAATAAAGATGGCGAAAAGTAAAACTGAAAATATTACAAGTTAAAACTTAAAATATTACAAGGGCGAAGCAGTTACAGTGTATGAATAACATAAATATGAGCAAAAATAGGAAATAATAATAAGGTTTGTTAAGGTTTAAGAAAATGTTTATGGTTTAAAGGAAATAACACGGTTAAAGTTTTAGGTTTGAAATTTAGAGTTTGTGGCGAAATTGTCAGGGTTTAGGAAAAATCAGGGTAGTTAGTTATGAAAAAAAATGTGCAGATCTAAATATATGTATATATATAAAAAAAATGAATTAAAAAAAACAACGGCGTTGCTAGCGCAAAATTGCGATCATCGCAACTGGATCGGATAACACAAATGTCACGCCTCATACACGTATATGGGAAAACGGCGTATTGACACGATTCGATCCGAAAACATAATCAAATTATAACATAAAATAGAAATATATATATATATATATATATATATATATATATATATATATATATATATATATATATATATATATATATATATATATATATATATATAATATATATATATATATATATATATATATATATATATATATATATATATAAACTATTACCAAACTGTGTGTACGATAGTATAGATCAGCCACTTTTAGTTTCTCTTTTTTGTTCTGTCTTTTGGCCTCTTCCTATTAGTCATGCTAGTAAATATATATAGGAACAAATTAGGTTAATGATAATGGGCCTAAGTTTATTTTGAAACCCAATATTAAATTAAAAACTGAATAAAGTTAAATAATTAAAATAGTTAAAATTAAAATAAAAACTAATTAACCTATTTATTTATTCTAGACCCAATATAAAATTAAAAACTGAATAAAGTTAAATAATTAAAATAGTTAAAATTAAAATAAAAACTAATTAACCTATTTATTTATTCTAGACCCAATATAAAAATAAATAGACTCAAAAAAATAAAAGTCGGGCACCAAAATGCTCAAAAAAATAAAATGAACACGTCAAAATAATCAGTGCGAAATAAGTGACTCGGAAAAATACAGCGTTTGGTCGGATTTTGAAATAAAAATTATGACCGTTTAAACCGCTCAGACTGATCAACATGTGACCAAAAATAGTCGTAAAAATATTTTTAGCATGTCAAATTAAACCACGTGAACCGCAAATTAATGTTACCGACATTTGCAAACTTAAACTTGACATTTTTTCGTTGACTAATTTTAGGCACAGTTAAAAAGTTAATTTGACCAGTCTGTTTGTAAATTCCGAGAAATTATTTCGGCTAATATTAAGACAGAAAAAAAATGTTATGCTATGAGGATGATGCGAATGAATGTGAAACAAAAAATTGGTTAGAGTTAAAAATAGAGGGCAAATTTTGGGGTGCAACACATGGTACCCTCCAACTTCTCCTTAGTGGGAACGTGATTTCCAAAGGTGGCGCCCGCCATCCCTTCATGTGTGTAAATGGGGTGGATCATGGGAACGTGGAGGTTACCTCCTAGTTGAGGGTTGATGACTCATGGCTTCCCCTATAGCGGTCGCCATGTGCAACACCATGTGTGTAATTTCGTCGGAAAACCCTAATTTTAGGCATTTTTGCTTCGTTTCTTCCAAAAGAGTCCAAAAGTGCTAAATATCTGAAAACAAGAGAAAAGAGAGCATAATACAAACAAAATGATAATAAAGTCCTAATAAACATGTGAAAACAGAGATAAAAACATGGTGTAATTCTGTGTGATCAACCAAGGTGTGGTCTAAACCAAAGAATTGTATGATTTGAACTCCAAAAAGGGTGAAAAGATGAACCCAAGAGTAAACAGGTATGAACCAACAAGTGAGGGCCTACAACGTTGTATCACTGTATTGGAACAACCAAAAAAGAGAGGAATTAGATGTTTGGGTTAAGGGTCAAACAACTCTTAGTTCACAAGGAGGTACAAGATGAAGCATAAAGGTATAATGTATTTGGCTTAGAGGATATGTATATCATGTGAAGTGAATGAAGGTAGAATAATGAATGCATCATGGAGATGAATGGAGTGAAGTGACCAAAGTCACAGAATTGGATATTTGGTGACAAGTGACTAAAGAAGTATTGTTTGAAATCGAAAGGTGAAAGTGTATTGGAATCCATAAGAAATGAGATTTCTACCATAGAGGGAAACAACTTTAACCGCTACAGGGTGTTAGCCAAAAAGAAGGAATTAAGTGTTTGGGTTAAGGGCCAAATAACTCTTGGTAGAAATGCGGACTATTCGTTAGGCATCCTAAAAGGGTGTATATGAAATTCTAAAGAAAGTGTATTTCGATGTCAAAGAGACAGATATGTCACTGGGCGAATGATTTATGATCGAAGGTAGGTAATGAATAGTGAAAGATATGGATGGTGCCCTAAGGCGAAAGAGGAATAATTAGAAGTATGCTCGCCAAGGATTCGCATCCTCGTGCCTACGTATTCTCATTGTGCAATGAAAAAGTCAGAGCAATCGTAGTTCGAAACTACGAGAATAGAAAGAGAGAGGTATTTATCTAAGCAACGGGGACTCACAAGACAAACACTTCTTCAAGGAAGGATTGCAGTACTGGAGTGGAAAGAATAGTATATCACTTGCTGGGGAATCAACAATTCAATATCAAATAAGAATATTATCTTGGATCCAAGAGAAGGATAGACTCTTAATCGAAGAGCAAAGTGGCATCTTAGCCGAAAAAGAATGAATTAAATGTTTGGGTTACGGGCCAAATAACTCTCGACTGATGGGGTGGGTTTTTGTTATCGTCCTAAAAGGATAGACAAGGAGTCCAAGGAGAAGTATGATTGATCTCAAAAAGGTGGTATTGATTGAATGAATGGAGAATGATTGATTGATAAATAGGGTAGCTCGCGAAGAAACTGGGTTCTCCTGCCTACGTGTCCTTATAGCGCAATAAGGAAATCAGAGCTTTCGTAGTTCAGCCCACTAGGGCTGAAAGTAAGATGATTGGAGGCAAAAGGAGAGATGATTGAATGATTGAATTGAAAGAGTGGAATGGACATACTTGATAGTTACTGGATGAGAAACATACTAAAGTCTATGGGTAAAGATGGATACGATAAGCAACGAGCCAAACGTCTCGCACCCAAAGATATCCATAATGAGTGTAGGAAAGCTCCAGTCTCATTCCTTCTTTACCACTTAAGGCTCATGACACGTAACTCTCGTCTTAACTTCAAGTGGAGAGAGAAGAGTCTTTATTGTTGTTTCTTGCATTGATGAAGACCTTATTAACCATTCTATTCGAATTGCACTAAAGTCTATGAATAGAGGTGAATATGATGAGCGTTGGGTCATACATTCCATACCCAAAGATACTCAGAATGGGGGTAGGAATACTTCAGTCCCATTCCTTCTCTATTGCTTAAGGCTCGTATCGTACAACTTGATTCATGATTGATAAGTTGTTGACGTAGTCCTTGCTTTGTTATTTTGTGAAGAGAGACTTGTCAATCGTATGATTAGAACTGTGCTAAAGTCTATGAATAGAGGTGAATACGATGGGCACTGGGTCATACATCCCATACTCAAAGATACTTAGAATGGGGGTAGGAATACTCCAGTCCCACTCCTTCTCTATTGCTTAAGGCTCATGCCACACTCTTCTAACTTTGATTTGACAAGCTTTTGTAATTTCCACCTTTGATGTGCTTGAATAATCCGCTGCTTGGTATGACTGAGGATGCCTTGATCGAAGATCTTGTCTTGAGGCCTTGAGCTCCACAGCTTAGAGGAAAAGTCTTATTAAGTGACCAAGGGTCTTTTGGTCACTCAATTTAGATTGTGGGATTATATAAGTTCAAAGGATTTAATCAATCAAAATTGCTTTTGATCAATTTAATCATGGGTTTTATTTTGGTTTTAGTGAACTAGGTTAATTCTATTCTAGAAGTTTGTAATTGTTAGAAACTGTCCTAAGGGATCATGCATTGATTTATTAAAATTGATTGAAAACTCTAAGTTAGAGGTCCTAAGGGAGCATGTACATATTGGTCAAAATCATGATTAAAAACCCTATGTGTAAGTCCTACAATTGTTAGGAAATGATTAAAGTTCTATGTCAAATTCTAGTTCTAATGGGATCATGTCATTCTATCACTAAAATAACAAAATATATCCATAAGGGCAAAATGGTCATTTACATAATATATCAAATTCTAACCATGGCCTAAAGTTGATTAAATCCTAAAGATTGATCTTAACCTAATGTTAAAAAATGGTATGATTCTAAATTCAACCAAAAGCCTAATTAAGATCTAATCAAAGTCCTAATTAAAATTCTAATTAAATCTCAAGGAAATCCCTAATTAAAATCCTAATATCCTAATGAAAATCCTAATATGCTAAAAATAAAGATTTCATTCCTAATTGTCAATTATCAACCTATCTAATATTGTCATAATTAATCTAATTACAAATTGTAAAAAAAAAAAGATAAGAACAATAAAAGAAATGTAATTAAATGGGAGGTTGGAATTGGAAATGGAGATGCAGAGCTGGATTTGATTAATGGGCTGCAAGTGAGCCCAAAGTAGCTTTTTGGTACATAAAGCACATTCCAAAAATGAGGGTGGGTGTGAAACAGAAAAGACACATGGGCTGCATCTGAGCCCATCATCATTTCATTCATTTACTGGGGGTGTGCGCTGAAAACGTAGGGTGAATCAGCAGAAAGGCCAATGAGCTTGGCTAAGGCCAAATCTCATTTCATTCAATAGCCACTGGGGGTGTAATGGCAATTATGGTGTGTGAAACGTAAATCAATGGGCCTTAACAGATTAAGCCCAATCCCTCACCTCGGTTGACTTGTCCAAGTCAACAGATTCAAATTGGTTTTCAATGCGCGCTAATCTTCTCTCTAAGTCTCACCGTCCGTTCACCATGGATCACTGTGCCGACGGCTGTCGCTGGCGACTGTGGTGGCCTACACCTTACTACCACCACTATTGGATGCATAAAGATAAGCTAAACATGATATGGGATCGGATTTGGGAAACAAACATTGGATTGGTTGAATCGAACATAAACGTGGAAGAACCCTAGCCTTCTAAACTTAAATTAAATGGCGCTTGGCACGAATCAACCTTGTGGCAATTGCAATTTGATCATTGACTGGCTAAATAAGTGAATGTTACATTTGCTCATGATTTAGTTTAATGCTTCACATGTTTAATCCCACTACTTGTATCCATTCCCTTACCCTCATTAGTTTTGCTGCAGCATGCTTGAATTGGCCTTGCATTGGTACCTGTCTACTTTTACTGTCCATTGGCCAATCATGTTCAAATTTAGTTTGGCTATAACTGACATTGTAAGCACCTTGATGCAGGCTTGGAATAGGTTTGGCTTTGAGGTGTGTATTTCATTGTGACCATGCACTACTACTTCCACAACTGGCTTTGTAATTCCAATCCAACATATGGTAAATTGCTAGGTCTGATTCTTTATTGAATTGCAAGGTAACAACCATGTGCTTGAGTTGGAAACAGGTCAGCTTGGCATTGACGTGTTTGTGATCTTGCTTGTGACTTGCAGGTCAGACCTGGTTTCTACTGTCATAGCTGGTGGTTTTGCTAACATGATTCAGGTTTGGTAAGTTTAGGTGTTGGAAGCTTGATTTGTTGTGTAAGGCTCATGTTGGTTTGGTGATTGGTAATGTTAATGCCTTACCTGTTACAGGATGCAGGACCAATGCACCTCACTTCCAAATTCATGCACCAAGGACTTGATTTAGCACAATTGGCCTATGATGTTGAACCCTGGTTGTGTACAGCAGGTGGCCTTGTCATTGCCTCATGTGGTGTCTGGCTGCAACAGGTTTTAGGGACTTAGGTTCATGGTAACACACCTCATGGCTTGGCATTGGATTGATGGTGTGTGCAACTGGTGTTTTCAACTCAGGATTTAGGTTTGTCATGCAGCCAGTGGTTTCAAGTGTGTATGGTATGGCTTCAAAACTTCACACCCTGTATTGTTTGGTGTTAGTTACCTTGATGAATTGTCCTGCTGTGTCTTTCCATGATTTTGCATTTATGATGCAGTTGTATGATAATGTTATAGGTGTATGTTGTGTAGGTGCTAGGTTGATAGTATTGTGTGATGACTCATTGTCTTCATGACTTATTATCTTCATGACTGAGTTTCTTGAATGCATTGGTTCTACAAGATCATGTTGTGCCTTTGCATTTGGTTAGTTTCATGACCTGGTATGCTATTTTGGTGTTGTGTGCCATGAACTGTTTTGTCATGGCTTACAGTAGGTAACAATGACCATGGTTGTTAGGTTTTGCATCAGGTCTGGACTGATTTGCAGACTTTGATTCAACTGATGAACTTGCTTCACCCAACAATGAGACAGGTGCATTTCCTGTATGTCTAACACAATTACCATGCATTGTAGTTTATGGACCTGAGAATGTGAATGGACTGCATGCAGTTCTGCAGCAGGTTAAATACTTCATGGCTTCACTTGTGCTTACAGTATATTGGTCATTGTGCATTGATGCTTCTGGCTGGTTTTGTTTTTGCAAGGAGATTGGTTCCTTTGCTGCAGCCTTCATGATCTTTTCTCATCATCACAAGTTCAAGGCCAAATGCATATGCTAGTATGTCCAAATGGTTATATAGGTGTCATGTGATTGTGGTATTTGATTATTGGTGAATGCAGGACTATGTCTATCAAGGTAGAGTCATGCTTAGCAAGGCAAAAGTGACCAAGTCATGGCATGGTAAGTGTGGTTTTGAAAATGGGCCAAGTTACTTGAAAATGAAGAAACCAAGCAAAGCATATCAAATCAAGATCTTTGGATGATGTGTCAAGTCCAATTGGGTTAGATTAGGTTTGAGAGGGTCAAAAAAGGGAAGGTTGACTTTGGTCAAAGTTGACCAAAAAGTCAACTGTTGACCAAAGTCAACAATCAATCAAAATTCACTTTCCTTTGTATTTTCTTTGTAAATGGACATTGAAATGATGGTTATGGATAATTTTATGGTTTAGGGATTTTGGGTTGACCTTGGTCAAAGTTGACCAAAAAGTCAACTGCTGACCAAAGTCAACAATTGGTCAAAATTGTCAAGACTTGTATTTTTTACGTAGAATCAAATGTGATGGTTTAGAATGGTATGAAATGGATTGACAAATGGTTTGAAATTAGTTTATTTTATGACTTGAATGCTTGAATTTGAAAAGAATATGACTTAGCTGGTAATACATATGTTAACAAGGCCATGAACTGAGGGCATAAGATTAAGGTTTGAATGAAACATCCATGAATCAATGGGCATGACTTGTAATTAGCTTGTGACACAAGAAATTTGATTGTTTGGATGACCAAGGCTATAGGTGTACCAACAATCATATGAACATAACCATGACTTTGAGACTAAGACCAATGCCCATAGGAGACCAAAGTAGGGTTAGACCAAGTACATTGATAACATGTGAAGATTGGGTGTCATGGATGCAAAGTCAAGCCACCAAGTCCATCTATTTCACCATCTCCTTGATTAGGGCTTCTCTAGGGCTCACCCCTCAAGCAAGTCTTTTGAATCAAGCCATAAGCTCCAACCATCAGTCTTCCAGTGTGTGAGCTTGCACTAGGGTTTTAAGGGCCAAGACAAGGCCTAGGGAAGCTCCATGAGACCACACCTTGAGGAATTAGGGTTTTGAAGGCCCTAGAGGATTGGCTGGATAATCCCTTGTTGAATCCAAGCCTCTACCACCAACAACTAAGGTTTCACATCTCCCATGCTTGATGATGTAGTCAGACCATGCTTTTGAGACTTGATATCCATACAAACCCTAGCTTTACAAGCCCCAAATTTGTGAATCCATGATGATCCATTAGTGAAGGAATGATGCATGTGGATGAATTATGAATGTATGCAAGTGATCCCCTGACCAAGTGGTTGGATGAATAATTAGGAAAATGGGAGGACAAATTTTGGGGTACAACAAGAATGCTAACATGTTATAAAATGGACATTTCTTAAAGCTTTCTATCAATGCATGTAGGTCAAAGACCATATTGAGGCATTTGATCTAGGTCGTCTCGTCCTTTAAACAATGCATGAATGAGATAATGAACTCCTCATGTTTCTATCTAGATATAATAATATGTGTAACACCCTAAAAATCCATGTGTAATTATCAAAAACTTTAATTAACGAAATACAATCACTTGGGTGTCACTTGTAACAATCATAGTCTGCTTCGTAACACGGGTTACAACAAAACATTTTACTGCATACATTTGCACTTAGGATGTTTACAAGACATCCACTTCATATGAATATCTTTGTAGCGGAATCATAATAAAAAAACATACCAATTTAAAATCTCATAATAGTTTCATAACAAAATTAAAAGCAGCAACTCGTGAGTCTTCTCCAAGTGCTATCACACCAAAACATAAAACAAATATGAGAGCATGCATTGTCTCTTAGGAAATTTCAACATAAAATAAATATTTCGCTCCCTAGTGTTACATATATGAGCATAACCAACGTTAACACGAATAAACTAAAAGAAATAGCTCCAGGAGCTAACTTCCACTCATAACAACGTCCCTACTCTTGAGTATCTGCATGATGCCCATGTAAAGGAAACATTCAAACAAAAGGGTGAAAATTCATTTCAATAATAACAACATAGAATGTAAAATAGAGTACAACATCTACACAATCATGCATAATAACATATCACATTCTCACTCCCAAGTTATCATCAACATCACATACAACAACACCATCACCATACATAGTCATATTTCACGCATATAATTCATTCATGTTATGCGACTCACAACAATGACTCGTATGCATGTGGTACCAATTCAATATTCGGTCCTTCTTACGAACCTGATTCCCCCTTCAGAATCCCGAACTTCCCCTTCTGAGTTCTGGATAAGTCTTTCGTCCCCCTTCGGACCTATGACTTATCTCCTTCAACATATCAATAATAGATGTATGGCATGGTAATAATGCAATCAACACAACAATTATAATAATATTTAGTGATCCATAATTAATCACACAATTGCAACCATGCATTACATAATCTACCCTTCTAGACTACCACCAATATAATCAAACATACCATCCCAATCATTCACGACATATCAAATAATTTGTCCATAAAAACCTCATTCATATTCGTCACATGATACACTTCTTTCCCACCTACTACCAACCTCTAATAAAATCATTAAAACTATTTTATCCCTAAAACAAAGTTACAGCCCTCTGTTTCAGTTATCCAACTCTTCTAACCCTGTCCCAAAATGATTTACGAGTTGAAAGTTATTATCAAAACTATGCACAAAGGCATTACCAAAAAGTTATTGTTTTTCTGAAATTTCCAGCATGATTTTCATCTTCTCCAACCCCAAAAACTTCCAGTAAATCATCACCAAAAATAGTTTACCCCTAAAACAAAGTTATAACCATCTGTTTCAGCTACCCAACGCTTCAAAGCTCGTCCCAAAATTATTTACGAGTTGAAAGTTACGATCATAACCGTACACGAAGGCATTACCAAAAGTTGTCATTTTTTCTAAAATTTCCAGCATGATTTTCATCTTCTCCAACCCCAAAAACATCCATGAAATCATCACCAAAAATATTTTATGGTTTTAAATTTAGTCATAAACATACATATATCAATCATTACTTATATTCATATAATCATGGATCTATATACTATATCAATTCATAAAACCTTCAAACATCATCAATGGTGGACATAGATGGACACTTTAAAACGTAAATTTCATTCAACAAATATCAACATTCATCATCAATCGAAAGAGAATTAAACCTTTCTCTATCCTTCCATTCGTATCCCTATTATTGAACCAAATTCTCACCCTTACCTTGTAATTTCAGAAAAATTCAAGCTTTTGGTTATTCTCTTCCTTAGAGCTCTTATGAGGTTTTCCTTACTTTTATCTTCTCTTACCTCTTTTTCTTCAATTCCAAAACTTTCACCTACTGTAAACTTTTTCTCACTTTTCTCCTCCTAAATTAAAAACTTAATTTCTATCTTTTTAATATTCCACTTATTACTAACTTACATTATTTATTTTAATTTTCCACAGCTCGCAATTTCCACCCCAAACTCATTATTTTCTTTTCTTTTATTATTTCATTTAAATAATAACACTAAAATATTATTTTAGTCAATTAAATAATTATAAATAATTGTACCAACCTCTAATCACTCTCCACACTCTCTATCCAAGGGTCACCCACCCTTGTTGCCATAACACATCTCAATTATCACACAAATAATAATTAGATACACATATAAAATTATAATTAATTAGTATAAATAATTTCTAGAAAAACAGGGTGTTACAACTCTCCTTCACTTAAAGAATTTTTTCCCTCGAAAATTACCTTAAGTGATCAGACTCAGATGCGAATCCCTCATCTGACTCTCAAGCTCCCAAGTTACATTTCCACCAGCTGGTCCTCCCCAAGCTACCTTCACCAAGGTAATCTCTTTACCATGCAACTGCTTCACTTCTCGATCCTCTATCCGCATAGGTGATGCCTCAACAGTCAGGTTATCTCTCACCTGCACATCATCCACTTGGATCACATGAGACATACCTGGAATGTACCTCCTCAACTGAGATACATGAAACATATCATAAAGATTAGTAAGCGAAGGCAGCAAAGCAATCCGATAGGCCACTTCTCATATGCTTTGCAAAATCTGGTAAGGACTGGTGAAATGCGGAGTGAGCTTTCGAGACTTCAAATCTCGACCAACACCAGTTACTGGAGTAACCCTCAGAAACACATGATCTCCCTCTTGGAACTCAAATGATTTCCTTCGTCTATCATGATAACTCTTTTGGTGACTCTAAGAAACTATCACCTTCTCCTGAATCACTTAGATCTTCTTTATGGTCTGTTGGACAAATCTCAGGTTCAATCACATCACCCTCTCCTAACTCATACCAACGCAAAGGCGTCATACACCTTCTACCATACAATGTCTCAAACAGTGTCATTCCAATACTCGAATGGAAACTATTGTTGTATGTAAACTCAACCAACGGTAAAAAGATATCCCAAGCATCTCCTTGTTCAAGTACACAAGTCCTCTAGCGACTAAATAGTCCTCTCAGTCTGACTATTTGTATGCAAATGATAAGCAGAACTCAGATGCAACTTCGTACCCAAAGCCACTTGCAAACTCTTTTAGAACCTCGACGTAAACCTCAGATCTCTATCAGATATAATACTGGACGAAATACCGTGCAAACTGAAAATCCTCTCGATATATAGCTTCACCAACCTCTCCAATCGATAATCCAGTCTCCTCAGAATAAAATGAACAAACTTCATCAACCTATCCATAATTACCCAGATAGTATCATAATTCTTCATAGTCCTCAGCAATCCAAACATAAAATCCATCAAAAATGCTATCCCATTTCCACTCAGGAATAGACAATTGTTGCATCAAATCTAACGACTTTTGATACTCAATCTTTGACTTCTGGCAAGTCAGACACACATTCATAAACTTTGCAATCTCTTTCTACATCCCACGCCACTAAAATATCTTTCTCAAATCCCGGTACATATTTATAGCACCCGGATGAATACTCAGACCACTTCAGTGTCCTTCTTCAAGGATACTCTTCTTGAGTTCAGGCACATAAGAAACATAGATTTTATCACGGAATTTTATAACACCATTACCATCAATCTTGAAATCACCACCTCGATCTTGATTGATTAAAGTCAAACGATCTACCAATTCCAAATCAGTCCTCTGACTTTCTCTAATCCCTTCCAAAATACCATTGGTAAGCTTTAACATACCTAACTTCACAATCTACGACGTGACTTCACAAACCAAACTCAAATCTCTAAATTCTTCGATTAACTCTAACTCCCTAGCCATCAATGTCGACATATGCAACATCTTCAGACTCAATGCGTCAGCCACTACATTGGGTTTACCGGGATGGTAATTCAAACCAAAATCATAATCCTTTAACAATTCAAGCCACCTCCTCTGGCTCATATTTAACTCATTCTGATCGAATAGGTACTTCAAGCTTTTATGATCACTGAACACTTCAAATCTAGAGCCAAACAAATAATGTCCCCAAATTTTAAGTGCGAACACAATGGCGGCCAACTCTAAGTCATGCATAAGATAATTCTTCTAATGAACTCTAAGTTATCTTGATGAATAAGCCACAACTTGTCCATTATGCATCAACACACCACCTTGACCCATCTTGGAAGCATCAAAATACACAACAAAAGGTTCGGTTGTACTCGAAAGAATCAAAATTGGAGCAGTCGTTAACTTTTTCTTGAGTTTTATAAAACCCTCTTCACAAGAAACATCCCACACATACGATTGACCCTTTCAAGTCAACTAAGTCAAAGGCATTGCCAACTTCGAAAAACCTTCTATGAATCTGCGATAATAACCAACTAACCCAAGGAAACTTCTAATCTCCGTAACATACTTCAAAGTCTCTCACTGTAACACACCATCAACCTTTGAAGGATCAACCGCAATACCACCACTAAAAATTATGTGGCCAAGAAAAGTCACTTCTCTTAACCAAAACTCACATTTAGATAACTTAGCATATAATTACTTCTCTTTCAACAACTCCAGCATAATTCTTATATGCTCAGCATGTTCTTCATCAGTCTTCGAATAAATTAGAATGTCGTCAATGAATACCACCACAAACTTATCCAAATACTAATGAAAAGTCCTATTCATATACTCTATACACACATCTGGCGCATTGGTCACACCAAATGACATCACAGAATACTCGTAGTGACCATATCTCGTTCTAAACGTAGTCTTCGAAATATCTTATAGTTTCACTCGAATCTGATGGTAACCCAGCCGCAATTTAATTTTACTGAAAACACGAGCACTGACTAATTGATCCATCAAATCATAGATTCTCGGAAGAGGATATTTATTCTTAATCGCAATCTTGTTCAGCTGTCGATAGTCAACACACAACCTCATGCTACCGTTCTTCTTCCTTACTAACAATATCAGCACACTCCAAGGAGAAACACTTGGTCGAACAAATCTATTCTCAAGTAACTCTTCCATTTGTTTCTTCAGCTCGCTCAACTCAGAAGCAAACATTTCGTACAAATCCATAGAAATAGGACTAGTATCGGGTGCCAAGCAAATAGTAAAATTAATCTCTCGCTCTGGTGGTAAATCACTGATGTCTTCAGGAAACACTCTCGTAAATTCACACACTGTAGGAAGATCACGAACTACTCCCTTGCCTTTAACTTCCAACAAAGCTAACATCACAAACACTTGCGCCCTATCCTTCACGGTCTCTCTCACTTGCTTAGTAGATACAAACATCAACTATTCACCTCCATCGAGCTCATATTCACGCTCTGGAGGCAAGTCACAAATATCTTCAAGAAAACATCAGGAGTCACACACCACTTGTATATCACTAGCCGTCACATTTATCCTCAGACTCCGAGAAGTAAATCTCAATAATACCTTATCGTTCTCCCTCAAAGACATCCCAACTATACCAGCAGACAGGAATATCGAGTGCAAATCCTCTTTGGATTCAATAAACTTTACCTACTTATCAAAATAATTAGTAAACACTTGGTTTAACTCC
This sequence comes from Lathyrus oleraceus, assembly GCF_024323335.1. NCBI lineage: Eukaryota > Viridiplantae > Streptophyta > Magnoliopsida > Fabales > Fabaceae > Lathyrus > Lathyrus oleraceus. The sequence goes on along the minus strand of NC_066583.1, from coordinate 461,887,191 downwards.
AACTAATTCATTCCAAGAATAATATCAACTTGTTCCAACGAAAGACAAACCGTACACATCCTTGAGAAACACGTCAGGATATTCAACACACCACTTTCTCATCTCTAGCCAAAACATCTCCTTCCCCCTCACAAGGAAGCGAACAATGAGAGCACTTGGTCGTCTTCCCTCAAGGATCACACCATTTTTCTAACCGACACTATCCTCGAATCCGACCTCTCGTCGGGTTCAGGGAAAACACAGTATTCTCAAAACAGTTAAACTAGCCAACACTGCACTCTCGCGTGCAACAATGTGATGTCCAAGCTCTTTACAGTCGGAACATCCAAGAGAAGCAGACGCTTTTCCCCCACTTATTTCATTCTGAACCTGCAAATAGAAAACAAAACAAGCATCGATAGTGTTTTTACGCAGATATCATATACTAGGGAACAAACATAATTAAACAACTTGGTCGGACGGACCAACCAAGATATGATACCATTATGTAACATCCTAAAAACCCGTGTATAATTATCAAAGAATTTAATTAATTAAATACAATCACTTAGGGTGTCACTCATAAAAATCATAGCCTACTCTGTAACACGGATTACAACAAAATATTTTACTGCATACATTTGCACTTAGGATATTTACGCGACATCCACCTCATATGGATATCTTCGCAACGGAATCATAATAAAAAAATATACCAATTTGAAATATCATAACAGTTTTCATAAGAAAAATAAAAACACCGACTCGTGAGTCTTCTCCAAGTGCTATCACACCAAACATAAAATAAACACGAGAGCATGCATTGTCTCTTAGGAAATTTCAACATAAAATAAATAATTCTCTCCCCGATGTTACATATTAGAGCATAACCAAAGCTAACACGAATAAACTAAAAGAAATAGCTCAAGGAGCTAACTTCCACTCACAACAATGTCCCTATTCTTGAGTATATGCATGATGTCTATGTAAAGACAACATTCAAACATAATGGGTGAGAATTCATTTCAATAATAACAACATAAAATGTAAAATAGAGTACAACATCTACACAATCATGCATAATAACATATCACATTCTCACACCCAAATTATCATCAGTATCATATACAACAACCCCATCATCACACATAGTTATATTTCACGCATATAATTCATTCATGCTATGCAACTCACGACAACGACTCATATGCATGTGGTACCAATTCAACATTTGTTTCTTCTTATGAACCCGATTCCTTCTTCGGAATCTCGAACTCTCCCTTATGAGTTCCGGATAAGTCTTTTGTCCCCCTTCGGACATATGACTTATCTTCTTCAACATATCAACGGATGTATGACATGGTAATAATGCAATCAACACAATAATTATAATAATATTTAGTGATCCACAATTGATCACATAATTGCAACCATGCGTAACATAGTCGACTCTTCTGGACTACCACCAATATAATCAAACACACCATCCCAATCATTCACAACACATTAAATAATTTGTCAATACGGACCTCGTCCATATTCATCACATCATACACTTCTTTCACACCTACTACCAACCTCAGATAAAATCATTAAAAATATTTTATCCCTGAAACAAAGTTACAGCCCTCTGTTTCAAATATCCAACACTTTTAATCCCGTTCCAAAATGATTTACGAGTTAAAAATTATTATCAAAATCATGCACGAAAGCATTACCAAAAAATTGTTGTTTTTCTGAAATTTCTAGCATGATTTTTATCTTCTCCAATCCCAAAAACATCCATAAAATCATCACCAAAAATATAGCGGTCTATTTTAGTTACCCAACGCTTCAAACCTCATACCAAAATGATTTATGAGATGAAAGTTACGACCAAAATCGTGCATGAAGGCATTACCAAAAAGTTATTGTTTTTTTGAAATTTTCAGCACGACTTTCATCTTCTCCAATCCCAAAAATGTCCATGAAATCATCACCAAAGATATTTTATGGTTTTAAATTTAGTCATAAACATACATATATCAATCATATTTATATTCATATAATCATGGATCTATATATTATATCAATCCCCAAAACCTTCAAACATCATCAATGGTAGACATAAATGGACATTTTAAAACATAAATTACATTCAACAAATATCAATATTCATCAATCCTTTCATTCATATCCCTATTATTGAACAAATTCCCACCCTTACCTAATTATTCCAGAAAAATCCAAGTTTTTGACTATTCTCTTCCCTAGAGCTATCCTGAGGTTTTCCTTACTTTTCTCTTCTCTGGTCTCTTTTTCTTCAATTCCAAAACATTCACCTACTGTAAACTGTTCCTTCACTTCTCTCCTCCTAAATTAAAAACCTAATTTCTATCTTTCTAATACTCCACTAAGGCTCATCTTATTACTAACTTACATCATTTATTTTAATTATCCATATTTCGCAATTTCCACATCAAACTCATTATTTCCTTTTATTTTATTATTTCATTTAAATAATAACACTAAAACATTATTTTAATCAATTAAATAATTATAAATAAATCTATCAACCTCTAATCATTCTCCACACTCCTTTCCCAAGGGTCACCCACCCTTGTTGTCCTAACACATATCAATTATCACACAAATAATAATTAGATACAACCATAAAATTATAATTAATTAATATTTTTAGGAAAATAGGGTGTTACAATATGCATTTAACTCTATCGTGTTATCTGATTCATCGGTAACTTTGAAATAACTTTTTTTGATAGTTACTTCCATAAATAAACAGATTCCTAGTGACGTGGGAGAAACATATAAGTGTGACTCTCTTCAGAGTGAATGAGAATATGATATATTTAAGGGCGTTAGATCCCATTCAAAGTTTTCTTTTGGTGTTGAAGGACGCTAAGTATTCCTTTGAATCTATTTTACCATCATATTCTTGTATTTGGTGGATATCACAATTATTTAGGTACCAACTCTTCGTTTATCTCATTAATAAATGAGAGTTGGGTGATTTCCACCTTCACTCGATTTTGTCTCACTGCCCCTAGGAAAAAGATTTGTCTTCATGAATTTAAGCTGACAGTATTTCCTAAGAGGTTGGCAACATGAGGTGTTTGACTTTAGAGTATTTAGCTGACATACACGTCTGTTTCCAAATGTGTCGGTGCTACATAGGTTAATACTTATCTAGTATGAATATGCTTCATATAATTTAGAGTTGTACAAGCATCTTAGTGGTTCTGGTTACATGATACATGCGTGTACTAGATTACATGGATGACCTCAGGAAAAAGATATTGCATTGTGTCACATTGTATTGCCGAGGTGGGCACTCAGACTATAGCTTTGTGCCTCACTATTGAATATGTCCTATATTCTAAAGTGTGAACCTTTTTTGTGAATGATCTTTGACATATTTTGTGTTGGGTTGCTTAGAATTATATCATTACATTTTCCAAGTCACACTCTTCTCAAAAAAAATTATTGGAGTAATTGTTTTACCCTCACATTTCTTACTTCATGCGTTTCATAATTAGTTACAATAAAGTGGTTAAAGTCAATTTTTTTATACTAAATTAACCTTATCATAAATATAAATTTTAATAATATTTTGAAAATAGTGTAATAGTAGTAATAATTATATAGTAGAATTAGAAATATTGCAATAAATTACTTTTGTTATCCCTTATATTTCATTTGACTGATTTCCAAATTGGCATAACTTGAGTTTGACGGAAAAAAAATCGTTTTGATTGAGTTTAGATTTTTCTCAATTTAAAAGATGGGGACGAGATGGATAACGAGGACACTAATACTCAACTGAACTCGTCCCATGAGTCTCTTGTTAATAATTTAATATATTAATTGTTTGGTCAAAACATTGATATTTTGGTGTATTTTATTATTTGAAATGTATGTTGGAAATTTTTAGAGTTGTTTTAATTTATTATTTTTAATGTATGTCAATGATTATTATAGTTTGGGATACATTATAGATTTGGAGTAAGAGTGACAAAACGGATCCGTCCTCCAGACATATCTGTTTTTCCTTGATTTTTTTACTGATCGAGCTAAGCTTTTAGGCCTATAACCTTTACTATGTTCATCCGCTCCATTTTTTTGTGTGCAGTTGTTGGCATTAACGGGGAGAACATTAATTTTTGCCGCTTTTAAATTTAAGGGGTGCAAAGTCCAACATATCCACCCTACCCTCATTTTTTTCGGGACAAGCCATTGTTTTAGGCGCACACCCTCTCATATGCCTGTCATACCCCTTGTTTATTTTGTGATGCATGTCTAAATGGAATGGACATATGCATGGCAACGAGGCGAGACGGAGACGAGTTTTACCTCCCCTAAACCCAAATCCAAATTCCCAAGCAATTCACGTTCTCCGTCCCAAACCCATAATGAATGGAGAATTAAAATCCAAAATCGTCATAAACGTGTTCAGGTCGGATTCAGATATCTCCTTTCCGCCACCATCCATTTAGTGAAATCAATTTTTTAAATAAAAAATTATTTTTTTAAAAAATCAAATTACATTACAAATAATAAAATAAAACAATTTAAAAAAAATTCTATACATACATTTTAAATATTTTAAATAATAAATTAAAATTAAAATATTAATTAAATATTTAATATTCTAAATTATCAAAACTGAATAATAAAATACATAATAAAATAAATGGGATAGATTCAGGATGAATTCAAGATGAATTATAATGCTCACATAACCCGATCCAACCCTGTATTTTGTAATCAGAAAAAACCAAATTCAAACTCAAACACAATCAAAATAGACTTTCTTCGATAAATTCGACGTGACTTCAAATAAATACCCACAAATATGAGTTAGGTTATCATTTTGAAAGAGACAATTTTAATTTTTTAAAATTGATTTTAATACATTATTTAATTTTGAGATAATAATAATTTAATTACGAGGTAAAACGCATCATTGCCCCCACTTGTTTGCCATTCCTTTTCCCAAATGATACTATGTTGTCTTGTGCTACAAATCAATAATCAATTGCAATGAAATATACAAACTAGACTCCTTCATTAACACCAATTCTTCCAAAATGTACCCTCAACCCTTCAATTCACAACAACAAGAACAACAACAACCCTACTATTCGTTTTTCCCTCGCACTTCAGATTCTTCGCTTCATCCTCCCGGCACTAACCCAGTTGCAAATTCAGCACCTTTTCCCGCCACCCAAACAGCAGATTATCAGAATTGGGTCGCTCAACAACCTGAACCCATCGGTTACGATCTTCCCAATGTTAGTACCCCTTACCCTTTTGATCTAACTTTTCAAATTTCGTATCAAAATCTGATATTTCTTATGTTATGTCATTTGGGTCGCTTTCTTATTCTCACTATTAATCGTTGTTATTTTCCTTGATTTATTGAAATTATTGCTGCAGTTTATTGTTGTTGTTGTTAGGGTTTTATAACTTGTTATCGTAAATCAATTTTGATAGAGTTTATGATTTGTTGATATGATAACATGGAGTTCCAAGAGGTGATGCCATGATTGTCATGATTAGGGTTTTTTAAATGGATCGATACCGCAATGGTGGCCACAGCATCGTGGCTTTCGATGTCTCTGTGACCGCAATCATACTTAATAATTGATAATGAACTCCAATAGAACCCGTGTTGTCAAATAGCATTGTTGAATAGCAGCGTCATGGTTTTAAATTACGGTTGTGAGAATTGAGTTTTTATGAAAATACTTGAAGAAACATGGGCGAAAGTGTCTGATGTGATTTCGAATGGCGGCCAGACACGTGGTTCTAATTCACACCGCAATTGCGGTCTGATGCGGTTGCGGAGGCTACCACATCAGCAATATTGTGGCCGCAATTGCAGACTGCAATTTAAGACCATGAGCAGTGCTATAGTAATGTGGAATTTGTTGCAATGTATTGTCGAATAGCGGCTTTTGTTAGCGGAATTTGAACAAATTGTTATTTTCTGCAATTCATGGGAGGCAATACCGAATATGATAACATGCTTAAAGAAGTAGAGCTAGCAGCCAAACAAACTCATGGCAGTAATTACTAATTAACTATGAATGTGAGTGAGTATCTTATCGAGCTAATCGCTTGTATGTTTTTTCTTCTTTGTAACTCTGATTCTTTTCAAAAACCCTTTTCAAGAGGTAAATTTTATTGGAAGCTTCTGATTTTCTCCGGGTTTTGTATTCTAATGGTTCTAATATTGCAGGCGGCTGGTTCATCATACGAGACTTCTGCGCCTTCTGCATGGAATGCTACATGGCCACATCAAGTTTATGGCAACGAGACTACAACAATGTTGCCTAACCAAACCAAATTCACCCATGCGTTGAGGTGTGAAGTGTGTAAACTTGATGTCAATAGCCGAGATTCATATGAAAAGCACATCGCCGGAAAGAAACATAAGAAAAATTTACAAAGTGGCATAAGTAGCTTCCAAGTACAAGCGTTAATTGGTCCTGTAGTCAAGCAACCGGAGACTAAGAACCAGGTGGTACAGTCAAAGGTTTGCACAACTTGCAATGTTTTGTGCACGAGTCACGACACATATATTAAACATATTGCCGGGAAAAAGCACGCAGCTCAGGTGAACTGTTAATTTTTTTTATCCTTTTGTAAGGCTACATGCAACACTGTTATATGTTTTGCTGTTTTCTCCTCATTCTATATCGTAGTTACCGTTAGTGTAATGTTTGTGAATTGACCACTTTTTGTTAATAGGTTTGCTTGATGTCTAATGGTGGCATTGGTCCATCTATTGCCGAATTCAAGCGTAACGGAGTTGCTCCGTTTCAAAAAGCCGCTAAGAAAATCAAGGTTGCTCAATCTGCATGGTGTGAAACTTGTAAGATTAATTGTAACAGCAGGGATATGTATATTACACACTTAGCCGGAAAGAAACACTTGAAGAACTTGGAGAAACTGTCGAATCCGAAAATCGACGTTGGCACCAGTTCCACTGCCACTGCTTCAAATACTCTAATCGGACCACAGGAAAAGCCAGGTACCGATAAACCAAAAGCAACGAAGGCATCAGAACTTGATATCGAGGCGAAGAAACGGAAAGTTGTGGAAGGAGGAACTGCGGTTAATAATGTTAAAACGTGTACTTTATGCAATGTGGTGTGTAATAGCGAGACAGTTTTCAATCTTCACCTTGTTGGGCAGAAGCATGCTGCTATGGTGAAGAAAGCAGGGTGATGCACTGGTTGAGATTATTTTTGTCACTGTATCATCTAAACATGGAGAGAGTGTGCACTATGCAGTTTATCATTATTAATGGTTAAGTTTCAAGATTTTCATTGAATGCATTTGTATAGTGTTTTATTTGTATTATAGGAACTCATTGGAGTTTGTGGTTTTGGGTAGAAATAATTGATAACTTCCATGATGCATCATTGAGGCTTATGGATTGAATTTAATTTTTAATAAAATCTTTGGATAATAGTTGATGGCTTCTATGCAATGGTGAAACCATCAATTTCTTAGGGTGAATACCTCTTGAAAGTTAAGGTCAAAGACTTTATCATCAATTTTTAATGGATCATTTATGCAACTCTATTCTAAGAATCTTTTTTTCTTAAGCTGTCTAGTGATTGGAAATTTACTTTAAGAAGAAATAAAATTTAACCTTGATTGACAAAGTTCAAAGAGATTATTTTTTGGCACTTTAGTGTTGTTTATAAATAATTGTGAAATAAAAAAATGTCTATAATTTAAATTGAATTTTCTTATATACTATATCCACACCTTATCTACAAAGTAGGTGAATTAGACACTAGTTTAACCAAAATTTAATAGGTAGATAATGTACCTCCAAATCTAGTTTGAGTCAAATGCATGTCAACCCTTCTCCCTTTCTTGTTTTCTGCCTAACATATCAAATTACAATCTTTTCTCAAGTTTTTCTAATATCCAAAAATATTTTATCAATCCAAATACTTTTTCTACTATAATCAATCTAAGTGGTTTACCAATTACTTCTCAACACACATTCAATCTAAATGCTTCAAATTTAACTACACGTTTGGTAAATATTTCATTTTCCTCTTTTTTTTTCCCACTTCATGCATTATGAAATATGAAATATGTAAATTATGTTGTTTAATAGATAATGATATATAGGTAGTTACATTGTGTTGGTATATCATATGTGAGTATGAGTCTCACATCGGATGAAAAAGTGAATGTTGAACACTTTATAAATGAGAAGATTTATAGACTCAATGCCTTAAAGTTTTAAATTAATATGTTGTTGTTAGATAATGCTTCTAAATTGAATGAATCCAGGTTGTAATCATGTACGGAACACTTTCCTTATAGTATTTCAAGCACTCTCGAATGTCTTAGAGTTTCTATGTCTGAATACTCAGGATAATTCAACCTATACTCGATTTTGCATAAGACAGATGAAAACTTGAATGTATGGAAGAGAATCTTGAGTTTTTTTGAATAGGATATGTGTTTTGTGATGTAATTTATGAATTCAGAATAACTTATTTATAGGCCAGATTTGTGTTGTTTCACAAGGTTGCGACCCTTGATGAAACAACATCTTTACAACAACACCTTTTTCAATAGTTGTGTTGTTTCACCTATAGCAATATTTTTCAGTAATTGCATGTTTTCATTCAAAAATACTTCACGAAGTGTTACATATTTTCGAATTCAAAAATCAAACTCAAGCAACGATCAAACAGGAGAGCAACAATCATTTACCATATGTCGGTCGAAGACCGGCCGCCGGAGCGCCACTGACGTCGTTGTATAACGCCGCGAGTAGCCCGATTGCTCCAATGTATTGTGCCTAAGTGCTCAAGTGTCGTCTATAAGCTACCACTAGCGCCTCTACGCCAACGCCCTCGGACCCGGTCCCAGAGCCGGAGCCGGTGTCGCCGGTGGTAACACCACCAAGGGGGTGTATCGAGAAGACAATTGGCATAATGCTTGAGACCATCACACTTGTCCATGTGGCAGTTTATCCTTTTTTGTCCTTTTGTTGAGTTAGTGAACATAAATTTTTACAAAGGCTTTTAATGTGAGTGTCACTTTCTATGTGGGACTATTTCTTAAGCATTTATTGAAATTTACTCACTTCCACTTTTCTTGTCATTTTGGAACACACTTTATTGTTCATGATTCAATAATCCCCCACTTGTTCTAATAATGGCAAGAGCAATTCTAGAAAAGAGAAACAAAGAATGTTAATACAGTTAAGTATCTTTCAATTTGAACTTAAACTTAGTATGAATAACGCAAAGTCTAATCGGAATGTTAGGTAGCCATATTTTGAATTGTTATCCCTTGTGATTATACCGATGTTACCTTACACAAACTCTTTAATAGTTCTTCGCCTATATCTCTTGCCTAGCACTATGGTCATATGCTTTTCCTATTTTTTGGGAATTTTTCATGAGAGAAACTCCAACTCTCATTTTGAGACGACACCATCTCGAAATTCATATAGGTGAAGTTCATTTTGTATCTATTTCTTAAGATACATATCCTCGATATAGAAATTCATTTAAGAGTTTGAAAAACTCAACCCTCTATATGTAATAGTTAACATTGCCACAAGATGTTGCATAAACATCCAAATCAACGACTTGTTGTTACCTATTGAATCTTAGGTTAAGGTTTATTAACTTCAAATCGGGTTGCTTCCGTTGTCGGAACCCTTATTCAAGGAGTACTAATCTCATACCTCTCGAGATAGTCTTTACTAAGGCTCTGGCCAGTGGCTTGGTAAACGAATCAACTAAATTATAGCTTGTTCGTATATATTCAGTGAAATGATTTCATCCTTAATTAATTTTCTCATGAAAGAATGTCTAAGACCTATGTGCCTAGACTTTCCATTATATACTTCACTTAATGATCTTGCTAGGGTGGCTTGGTTATCACAATGTATCAACATTTTCGAAACATTGTATTTAGATAATAAAACTTCCAACAGAAGGTCCCTTAACCATTATGCTTCTTGATCAGCAGATGCAAGAGCCACAAACTCTGATTCCATGATCGAAAGAGTAATGCATGTTTGTTTCTTACTCTTCCAAGAAATCGCACCTCTAGCCAATGTAAATATCCACCTTGTTGTAGATTTATGATCTCCAACACTCGAAATCATGAATATTGCATGAGACCAAATCATATTTAATTAATTTATTCATAGTACTAATATCAATATGTGCTAATCTAGAATACCATAAAGAAATAGATTCGAGCATATAAGCAGAATGTCATACCCCAAAATTTGCCCGTTGACATTACAAAGCATTTTCCAAGACCCTCTGACTTGTTCTGCAAGGCACTGATATCAAATGGACAAAAGCCCACTCATAACAGGCCCAACCCACAGGCGGCCCAAAACAGCTTGCTCGCTAGGCGAGCAGCTCCTTCGCCTAGCGAGCATTTCATCATGCCACTCGCCCAGCGAAGCACCAGATCCAGCAAAAAGGCCCAGACCTAGTTTGCTCGCTAGGCGAGCAATTCCTTCGCCTAGCGAAGCTTGCGAGAATTTGAAATTTTGGACCTCATTTTAAGCCCATTAGGTCACCATTGTCACTACTATAAATACATGCTCTTCTGCCACGAAAAAGAACACACAGAGACGGACTCACCTATACGGAGACACTCACACAGAGACCCGGAGGAAACCCTAGCACCGAAACCCTGCTGATCCAAGGAATTCAGAAGGCGGAAACCCTGAAGGCCGCCTACCCGCTCCGAAGCTACCGTCGCCCAACTCAATCCGGCTCGCCGATTCAAGGTTGCAACTCGATTTGCAAACAGGTTTGCATCATTATTATCGCTTTAGTTTCTTACTTGGCATATGATTTAGGATTCTTAATCGGCATGTGATCATCACGTTATGTTCTCATTTTGCATGTGGTACCGCTTTAGCGTCTTAATTTGCATGTGATATCGTTTTGTATTCTCATTTGGCATATGGTACCACTTCATGTTCTTAATTTGTGGAGGATATTATAATTGAATTCATAAACATTTTGAAGTTTTGCATGAGAATTTAAATGTGCTTGAATATTGTGAAACTGAACCATATAATTATGTGGTGGATGCCATAAGCCATGCTGCAGGTTGAGGTCATAATGTTCTCAAATTTCAAACCCGTGGCCGCTCGCTAGCTCCTCGCTAGGCGAGCCCGCAGCGAGCCTTCGCTGAGCCTTCGCTAGGCGAAGCAGAGGCGACCGGGCCAGGGGCTGCTTTGCCTTTTTGCTGCCCATTTCATGTTTACCTGATGATGATTCTGCGTTATTTGGCTTAAATTCCTGGCTGTTATATTTATCTTATGGTGCAATTTCCAATTGTATTTTACCTCGATGCTTTAATCCGTGTGTTCATGGTGTAAGGGCTAGCATACTTCCGAAGAAATAGCCGGCTAGGTACTCCGCTTTATGCATAGGAAGACTTTCATGGAGATGGACTATAAATTATTTCACTTTAATGTGAAAATTCATATTGGTTGCCTAACCAATTTTAATGTATTGATCCTTAATGTGTTGATTTTAATGTATCGATTCAATGCGGTATCACCATAATTACCTAATGAACTTAAAACATGGACTTTAAATAAATGATATCGGACCTCTCTCTATTACCCCACAATTTCGATATTACGGTCATGTCCCGCGAATATGGGGATATCCTTAGCAAAGACCCTTCGGTAAAATCATCATAGTCCCTCGGACGTTGCCTTCGGAATTACGATTTTGTCCCTTGACGACCCTTCGGTGTAGCCTACGATTAAATGATGATAGTCCATTCGAATGCTAAGGTATCCTCCCAACTGTTGCCTTCAATGACCTATCGATGACCCTACGATGACCCTCCTACATCCCCAGGATAAAACTACTTACTTCTCAATAGTAAAGACAGTTTTACCCTCATAAGGATAGGAAATGCCCGGAAAGACCTCGGACAGGTATAACCTTAATTGCTCATTCATAACAAAAAAATGCTTTTCACACCTCACATCTTTCAAACATCCTTTTTAGAAAATCACCACTTAGCATACATCCGTACTAGGATCATTGCCGAGTTATATTTTTCTAAACTACTCTCAAAAAACTATACGAGATAACCACTTTGTATACATTCATGCAAGAATCATTACAAAGTTAAATTCTCGTTTTCAAAACCTTTTTATACACTTTTCAACCACCTTTTTCAAACTAAAAAAAACATAAATGATTGAGCAATTAAGAGCCCATGGATAACCATGGATACAAAGGGTGCTTACCCCTTCCCTTTGTATAAAGTACCTCCCGAACCTAAGAATCTAAATTAAGGTCTTTCCTGTTCTTTTCCGCCTTTCCTTATGGGATAAAAGAAAAGTCGGTGGCGACTCTTGCTAACCGCGACATTGCGATTACAAATCCAATAAGGTCCAGTTCACCGTATGACAGAACTGGCGACTCTGCTGGGGACCATAAAGAGAGGTCCACCTTAAAAAGTCATTTATGTTTTAAATTGTTCCTTTTTCTTTAAGGGATTGTTTGAGTGAAAGATCCTACACCCGGATCTAGTGTACCTTAGGTAAGTAGCAATAGTTCATCGCGACTATCCGGCGTATACTGGAATGGTTAACATGATGGCTACGGTTAATGTGGCACTTTGGTTGTCCTGATGGTCCTCATGTTATTTGAGGAAAAATTTGGCTTCCGCGTGGTATCATCAAAGCATTAACCAGACCTTTAGAACCCTAATTGACTCATCCTAGCCATTAGAAAGTAGTGAGATAACTGGCTTCGGTTCCGACTGAGGTTGGTTGATACTCGATACTACACTCTTTGAGATTGGACTTTAGGGAAGCTTCGGTCAACCACTTGGTGTTGCACTGAAGTGGACCTAAAGAAAGGTCGATGATTTGAGATCCTTCTAGAACCCGGTTACTATTCTAGGACAGGTTGAACCAACCAAACTTCAGTGGGGAGGGTACTTACCTATGGAACTCATGCAAGCCTTAAAACCTAGGAATAATTGTTGTGTGACATGCTTGTGCTTGCATAACATCATAACATCATAACATCATAACATCATGACATCATGACACCATAACATCATAGCATCATCATACTAACCATTTCAAGGACTTAGGAATTTAGCTTTGCTCTGTTGAACAGGTTATGGCTTCCAGGAAGACTATCCGGATCAATCTTGTAACGATCTCTCCTCAACTCAAGGATTTGGTGTCAGAACTCCCCGATCATGCTCAGTTCAACAAGAAACATGGTCATCTTCTCAACTTAGTTACCACTGGTTTCAAAGAAGATATGATGAGAGTCCTATTCCAGTTCTTCGATCCTAAGCATCATTGCTTCACTTTCCCAGATTATCAGTTGGTACCCACATTGGAAGAGTTTTCCAAGCTGCTTGGGATACCTATCCTCGATCAAGTACCCTTCAGCGGTTCAGAAAAGATGCCAAAGGCCGAAGAAGTTGCCGCAGCTTTACACATGACAAAGTCCGACATTGAAACTAATTGGGTAACAAGAAGTGGAATTAAAGGTTTACTTGCCAAATTTCTGATAAGTAAGGCCCGAGAATTCCTAAAAGTTATGAATGTCCATGCTTTTGAAGATGTTCTAGCATTGCTAATCTATGGTTTGGTGCTATTCCCTAATCCGGACCAATTCATAGATGTGAATGCTATTAAGATATTCCTCACTCATAACCCTGTGCCTACCTTGCTTGGAGATGTCTTGCATTCCCTTCACACTCGTACTATGAAGAAGCAAGGGACTCTCATGTGCTGCGTACCTTTGTTGTCTAGGTGGTTTATTTCGCACCTCCCTCAATCAGTCTTGAAGAATGATCAAAATCTGAAATGGTCTCAAAGGATAATGGCACTCTCCCATTCAGACATCCGGTGGTGTTCTAACCTCAGAGAAAATGTTATCATCATCGACCGTTGTGGGGAATTCCCTAATGTACCCCTCATAGGGATAAGGGGAGGTATTACTTATAATCCTGCCTTAGCCCTACGTCAGTTTGGGTATGCTCGAAGGGATGGTCCACATGAAATGATTGTTCGAGGTACAGTGTTTGACTATGACAATGACTCTCAAGGTCTCCGCCAAAGGTTTGTACGAGCTTGGGGCATGGTGAAAAGAAACAATTTAGGAAAGAAAAATTCTATTCCTATGGAGCCTTATCTCAGATGGGTGCGCGCCAGAGCTCGCGAACTTGTCATGCCATATCTTGCAGTCGGACCATTGATTGTTGAATCAGAGGTCAAAGGAGGTACTTCCCAGACCATTCCTTATCCAGATATGCCTACTGATGTTGAGGAATTGAAAAGATCATGGACCCAGTTGAGAGAGGAGAGAGATACTTTCGAAGCTCAGTTCAATGCAGAAAGGAAGAAAGTGTTAGAGCTCACCAGTCAGCTTAATGAGGAACGAAGACTCAATGCATATCTTCGCCCAAAAAGAAGTCGCCCCTGGGAGACTTGAACTTTCATTGTATTTTATCATTATTCCTTTTGTAATGAACATTGAAAAAATTAGCAATAAACATTTCTCTCTTGTTGGCAACTTACGCAAAGTTAAATTCCCAAAAGTCCTTGAAAACATTTCATGCATTGCATCGCATAACATAACATTGCATAACAGGTATTCCAAAGGACCATATTCTCACGGTCTGCCTCTTAAACAGAAAAATGGATCTCGAACAAACTGTCAAAGATCTCCAGACTCAGAATGCTCAGTTCAAGGAGATGATGTTAAGCTTATCCAAAGGGCAGGAGGAGCTGAAGGCTCTTTTGGCCGAAAAGAAGAAGGACAAGAAAGCTGTGAGCTTCATTAACCCGGGCAGAAGGCGTAAAGGACAGGCTACGGGAATCAAATTTGGAATCCCGAATGGCCCAGAAGAGGGGGCGGAAAATGATTCAGAGGAGGAGAATGTTGATTTCTCTAACCCTGATGATGATGATGAGGAGTATGAAAATGAACAGTACTCTCCAAGAGATGATAAGTACAAATTGCTGGAAGAGCGCATGCTAGCCATGGAGGGTCAGAAAACACCTGGTCTGGATTTCGAAAGTTTAGGTCTGGTCTCCGATGTGACCATTCCTCGCAAATTCAAAATCCCCACTTTCACTAAGTACGATGGTGCGTCTTGTCCTCAGATGCATCTAAGGGCTTATGTGAGAAAGATCCAGCCGCATACCACTGATAAGAAACTGTGGATCCATTTCTTCCAAGAGAGTCTATCTGGCACTCAGTTGGAATGGTATTATCAGCTCGAGAGCTCTGACATCCGCACTTGGACTGATTTAGCAACAGCTTTCTATAAGCAGTACCAGTACAATTCTGAATTAGCGCCTACTCGGCTACAGTTGCAGAATATGGCTATGGGATCTAAAGAAAGTTTCAAAGAGTATGCTCAGAAATGGAGAGATTTGGCTGGCAGAGTCAAACCCCCTATGACTGACCGAGAATTAGTAGACCTGTTCATGGGTACTCTGACTGGCCCATTCTACAGCCACCTACTGGGGAGTTCTTCATCAGGTTTCACTGAACTTATACTGACAGGTGAACGGGTGGAGAGCGGCATTCGAAGTGGAAAATTACAGGCAGCTACTTCTACAAGCAGTAAAAAGTCCTACCATGGGAAGAATGAATCGAATGCTGTGTATGGTCAAAAGAATCATAATAAGAAAATCGGTGACCATGCCATCGGAGCAGTGACGATCGCAACCCCGCCAGCTCAAAACTTCCAGCAAAGACAAGACAGACCAAGAAGGCAGTTTACCAAGCTCAATATGACTTTAGCACAAGCACTGCAAAGTATGCTGAAGGTAAACCTAATCACTCTCAGAGGTCCTCCTGCAAATGTCAACACTGCTTCGCCTCGTTATAATCCCAATGCCAGGTGTGCATATCACTCCGATAGCCCCGGGCATGATACAAATGATTGTTGGCTGTTGAAGAATAAGATTCAGGACATGATCGATGCTGGGGAAATTGAGTTCGAGCCTCCGGAGACTCCTAATGTCATCAATGCACCTATGCCTAATCATGACAAGGCTGTTAATGCTCTCAATGACGATTCTCTCATCACTACTGTAGCGGACTTAACATCTCCTCTCCCGATCATAAAGCGGAATTTATCGCAAGCTGGTT
Source organism: Lathyrus oleraceus (assembly GCF_024323335.1). NCBI lineage: Eukaryota > Viridiplantae > Streptophyta > Magnoliopsida > Fabales > Fabaceae > Lathyrus > Lathyrus oleraceus. The sequence continues at coordinate 461,871,031 of NC_066583.1, read as the reverse complement.
TATTTCCAGGTTGTACTGAAGATTGCAATCTCTGCACACTTTGGCCCGAGGACTGCTTGAAATTGAAAAATGGCATTCAACGGCTGATGGACGACCGTACAATTCTCTTTGAAAGGGTTTCTAAAACGGAAAACCCTATTGAAGAAATATCTATGATTGCAAGGCCCAAAGTTCCGGTTAAGATTACCGCTCCCAGGGTACCTGTGAAGATCATTGTTGAGCCCAAGGTAGTTCCCCTGATCATTACTGCACCTGGCCCAATACCGTACTCCTCAAGCAAGGCCATTCCGTGGAATTATGGAGGTGAGGTTTACATCCATGGCGTAAAGCAAGTTGGTGATTCTGCTAATCCTAATGACATCGTTGGGACTAGTAAAATTACTCGAAGCGGAAGGATCTTCTCTCCAGAGATCTCACCCCCAGCTCCTGAGACTCGAGGAAAGGAACCAGTCAATCCTTCTCAGTCAGAGACACCGGTCGAAGATACTACTGAAGACGTTGCCAAACGAGAAATGGAAGAAGTGTTGAAAATCATTCGCAAGAGTGACTTTGATGTTGTAGAGCAGTTGGGGCATACCCCATCTAAAATCTCAATGTTATCATTGCTGTTATCTTCTGAATCTCATGCCAATGCGTTGATAAAATTCTTGAAGGCTGCTCATGTGCCTCAGGAAACATCTGTCGATCAGTTCGAACATTATGTGGCTCACTTGGCTGTTGACAATGGCCTAGGATTTTCCAATGCTGACCTGACACCAGCGGGAAAGGACCATAATAAGGCTCTGCATATCTCCATTGAGTGTAAAGGGATCACCCTGTCTCATGTGCTGATCGATAATGGCTCTTCTTTGAATGTGTTACCAAAAACCGTGCTCGAGAAACTTGACTGCAAGAGCGTTGAACTGAAGCCTAGTGACATTGTGGTGCGGGCTTACGATGGTGCAAAGAGTGTTGTCCACGGTGAAGTTGTTCTCCCTATCAAGATAGGACCTCAAGTTTTCAACACTACCTTTTATGTAATGAACATTCGACCTGCCTACTCCTGCCTACTGGGGCGCCCTTGGATTCATGAGGCAGGTGCCGTGGCTTCGTCCCTCCATCAAAAGCTGAGGTATCCAATAGAGGGCAAGATCGTCACTGTGTGTGGGGAGGAAGAATACATTGTCAGTAGTGTGCATACCTTCAGATACGTTGAGATGGATGGTGAATTCTTCGAGACTCCAACTCAGTCATTTGAAGTGGTTTCTCCGCCCGATCCTGTCCTTAAGCCAACTCCCTGTGTGCCCAAGGTTACTCGTGCTCCTCCTGCTATGATTTCTCTGAAAGATGCTCAAGCTGTGGTTGAAGATGGTGGCTGTACTGGCTGGGGTCAACTGATCAACGTACCGTACAAGTCTGACAAAGCTGGTCTGGGATTCAACTCTGAGAAGACGGTCAAAGATCAAATCAATGTTGTAGAAGATGCTGACAGTGATTGCGACCTGGATAGTTGGATCTACCCAACAATTGGCGACGGACTCAATAATTGGAAGGCTGAAGACACTATCCCGATCTCCTTTAGTCAGGAGTAATTGTTATTGTCTATTTAGCATTGCAAATTCTCATTGAACTTCTTAAAGCATTGTATCTATACCCGGGGCACAATAGCTAATTTGTTAAGGGTTTTGTCATTTCATAAGCATATTTTCATATTCAATAAATCAATGGACATTTTCGCATTCAAATGTTGCGCTCTTTATTTTTCCTGTCGTCTTTCAAACAAGCTATGCTTTCTTACACACACTCACGTAACAAATTGCAGATCCGTACTCACTCTGGATCCTATTGGTAATAATTCCGCTACTGTTCATTATGACTTTGAAAATCCAATTTACCAAGCCGAAGATGGAAGTGAGGAAGATTGTGAAGTCCCTGGAGAGCTTGCCAGATTGTTACTGCAAGAGGAAAGGACTATACAGCCGCATGAAGAGTCCCTCGAAATTGTAAATCTGGGTACTGAGGTAGACAGAAAAGAAGTCAAAATAGGAGCAGGATTGGAAAGCAGTGTCAAGGAAAGATTGGTTCGGATGTTGCATGACTATGTAGAGGTTTTCGCCTGGTCTTATGAAGACATGCCTGGGTTGGATACTAATATAGTGGTGCATCGGCTGCCTACGAAGAAAGACTGCCGTCCTGTCAAGCAAAAGGTTCGCCGCATGCGTCCCGAAATGTCTGAGAAAATCAAAGCCGAGGTTATGAAACAATTCAATGCCGGTTTCCTAGCCGTTACTTCTTATCCTCAATGGGTTGCTAATGTGGTGCCAGTGCCAAAGAAGGATGGTAAGGTGCGAATGTGCGTAGATTACAGAGACCTGAATAAGGCAAGTCCCAAAGACGACTTTCCACTCCCACACATCGATGTTCTGGTAGACAATACCGCTCAACACAAAGTATTCTCCTTCATGGATGGTTTCTCGGGATATAACCAGATTAAGATGGCACCTGAGGACATGGAAAAACTACGTTTGTGACGCAATGGGGCACTTTCTGTTACAAAGTAATGCCATTCGGTCTAAAGAACGCCGGGGCAACATACCAGCGTGCTATGGTGGTTTTGTTCCATGACATGATTCATCATGAGATAGAAGTATATGTGGATGACATGATAGCTAGATCTCATACTGAAGAAGAACATCTCAATCATTTATACAAACTGTTCGAGAGGTTGAAGAAGTACAAGTTGAGATTGAATCCGAACAAATGCACCTTTGGAGTAAGATCCGGTAAACTCTTGGGCTTTATTGTCAGTGGTAAAGGAATTGAGGTTGACCCGGCTAAAGTGAGAGCTATTCAAGAAATGCCAGTTCCCCGTACAGAGAAAGAAGTCAGAGGTTTCTTGGGACGCTTGAACTACATTGCTCGATTTATCTCCCACTTGACCGCTACCTGCAAACCCATCTTCAAATTGCTGAGGAAGAATCAAGAGATGATATGGAATGACGAATGCCAAGAAGCTTTTGACAAAATCAAGAACTACCTCCAGAAACCTCCGATTCTGATACCACCAGTTGAAGGAAGACCTCTAATCATGTATTTGACCGTGTTAGAAAATTCAATGGGTGCGTATTGGGGCAACATGACGAGTCTGGTCGAAAAGAGCATGCCATATACTACCTGAGCAAAAAGTTTACCGACTGTGAAACAAGATACTCACTGCTCGAGAGAACTTGCTGTGCTTTGGCCTGGGCTGCTCGCCGACTAAGACAGTATATGTTGAATCATACCACTTTGTTGATTTCTAGGATGGATCCCATCAAATACATGTTCGAGAAGCCTGCCCTCTCCGGAAGAATAGCGAGATGGCAGATGATCTTAACAGAGTATGATATCCAGTACACTACCCAGAAAGCAATCAAAGGAAGCGTGCTGGCTGATCATTTGGCTCATCAAGCGGTGGATGATTACCAATCTATGAATTTTGAGTTCCCAGATGAGGATGTCATGGTTGTTGCTGATAATGAAAAACCTAAACCAGATGAAGGACCCGAATGGGGATCCCGATGGACTATGGTCTTTGATGGATCTTCTAATGCATTGGGCCATGGTGTTGGGGTTGTACTCATTTCTCCTGGAGGTTACCATACGCCTCTCACTGCTAGACTATGTTTTCGTTGTACCAACAATATGGCTGAGTATGAAGCATGTATTTTTGGACTCAAAGCTGCTATAGATTGGCGAATCAAGTTTTTGAGTGTGTACGGAGATTCGGCCTTGGTAATCAGTCAGATCAAAGGAGAATGGGATACTAAACATCCAAATCTCATCCCTTATCGAGAGCAGGTAACGACATTAATCCCATACTTTGAAGAGATAGCATTTGAACATATTCCACGAGAGGAGAACCAGCTGGCAGACGCATTAGCTACCATGTCATCTATGTTCAGAGTCAGATGGGGCAGCGAAGCTCCCATGATTACCATTGGACAGTTAGAGGAACCAGCATACTGTTATGGACTTAACACTGAGAAGGTATAGGAGAAACCTTGGTTCCACGACGTAAGAAGATATTTAGAAGCTCAGGAATACCCTGAAGGGGCATCCATCAAAGACAGAAAATTCCTGAGGAAGTTCTCCGCTAAATTCTTGCTGAGTAATTGAGTGTTATACAAACGTAATCACGACTCGACTCTGCTTCGCTGTGTGGATAAAAAGGAAGCAGAAAAGATTATGGAAGACATGCATGACGGTATTTTTGGGACTCATTCTAATGGACATACAATGGCCAAGAAGATTCTGAGGTCAGGGTATTATTGGTCTACCATGGAAGCTGATTGCCACCATCACTCCAGAACCTGTCACAAGTGTCAGATCTATGCGGACAAAGTACATGTGCCTCCTGCTCCATTGAACGTGTTGACAGCTCCTTGGCCCTTTGCAATGTGGGGCATCGATATGATCGGGGAGATTAAACCTACGGCTTCTAATGGACATCGCTTCATTCTCGTCGCTATTGATTACTTCACAAAGGGGGTAGAGGCAGCCTCATTCGCTTCTGTCACCAAGAATGTGGTGGCACGGTTCGTCAAGAATAGCCTTATTTGTCGATACGGCATCCCTGAAAGGATTATCACTGACAATGGTACTAATTTGAACAACAAGATGATTACTGAACTCTGCACGCAGTTCAAAATTAAGCACCATAACTCTTCTCCGTACCGACCAAAGATGAATGGCGCCGTGGAGGCTGCTAATAAGAACATCAAGAAGATCATACAAAAGATGACAGTAACGTACAAAGACTGGCATGAGATGTTACCATTTGCTCTCCATGGTTATCGCACTTCAGTACGCACTTCGACAGGGGCAACTCCTTTCTCTTTAGTCTACGGAGCGGAAGCTGTTTTACCAGTGGAAGTCCAGATTCCTTCTCTAAGAATCATGAAAGAGGCGGGCTTAGACGAAGATGAATGGATTCAGACTCGACTTGATCAAATAAACTTGATTGACGAGAAGAGACTTGCGGCTGTTTGTCACGGGCAGATATATCAGAAGCGCATGACCCAGGCATTTAACAAAAGAGTCAAGAGACAGGTGTATCAAGTTGGTGACTTGGTGATCAAGCGTATCATTCTACCACAAGGGGATCCCAGAGGCAAGTGGACTCCCACATACGAAGGGCCATTTGTGGTTAAGAAGGTATTCTCTGGTGGAGCCATGATACTTGCTACAATGGATGGCGAAGACTTCCCGCATCCTGTGAACGCGGACATAGTTAAAAAATACTACGCATAACAGAGACCCGCTAGGTCGACGTACCTAGGCAAAAGTAAGGGCATCCCGGCGAACCAAAAGGGTTCGGGCAAAAATTAGGGATAAACATATAAAAATGTACACCCGGCAAGTCGAAAACCTGAAAAGGCGGCTTGGGCAAAAAGGGGTATCCCGGTGGACTGAAAACCTGAAAAGGCGGTCCAGGCAAAAATTAGGGATTAAAGCGTATGACTATGTCCCGTTCTCTGTCAGCTTCAACCAAGTTCCAGGGACTGAACAAGCCAATCACTTCTATCCGACAGCAGGAGATGAGATGCTTGAAGACATAATGACAGTAGTGGAATCAAAATCAATAGGACTTATTTTGCATAGCTTTCTTTTTGTTGTCTTGACAATTTCCTCTTACTAGGATTTCTGTCTCCTTGTACACAAATTGCCTGTTTATAGGCTCTCTTTCAAAATCAATACAATTTCATTTCCAAAAAGATGCTTTTGTCTTACTTTCTCTGTTTTGTTTGCGTAAACGTCCATCGATTTAACTTGAATTGACTTATGCACTTGAATATGACCAATGTTTACAAAAATGCATGCCTAAAATAGCAATAGCAATTACTACACGACTTCAGGATCGAGGAGAAGGTCTAACCACGCTTTCCAAGGAGGCTGTTACTAATTCGATTCCCCGGCAACGCCAATTATTCCCCAGAAGAGGTCGGCATCGCCCTACCGAAAGGTCATCCCTTCTATCCCCAGCCAGGCCCCGTTGGACAGAACCCAAATCCCCAGCTAAGGGAGGGCCATCAATACCAATGTCTCTGACCAGCAGACTGAGATCTATCTCTCCAGCAGTGTCCCCTGGAAGAATGTTTCAGACGCCTAATGCATTCATTACATCATTTCATGTTACATACCTGCATACAACGCTCACATTTACTTCATTCCACATCATATACTTTACATAATATATACATGCATACACATGCATACCAGGTTCGCAAGCATAAAACATCTCATGCATCATGACATGGCATGAAGCTAACTGTATTTTTCAGGTTAATTATCCTTTTGATACAACCAACACAAAGGTCCAGTCAGACGGACATCTTTATCAATTACATTCAAGATTCAACTATATCCCTCAGATACTGCCTAGCATATGGTACATTCCGAGGTGTAGTCTAGCGTACGACTACTTTCTTCTTCAGCTACACCTTTCAGATATACTCCATGTCAACATTCATTCTGACATCCTCCCAACGATGGCATCTATAAGCCCATCCCAAATATTCATTGCAAATACAGCATACACAAATACTATCGGATATAGCCTAGCGTACGGTTCATTCTGATTCAGCCCAACATATGACTCTTTCAACTCAGATACGGTCTAACGTACGATCCATTCTGACTCTCAACAACTCCAATATGGTCTAACGTACGACCCATTTGGATATCCCTTTCTCAGGTGCTACCTTCGGACAGGTACATTCCTGAATGGTAGTCTAGTATACGGCTACTCCCTTTCTCAGGTGCTACCTTCGGACAGGTACATTCCTGAATGGTAGTCTAGTATACGGCTACTCCCTTTCTCAGGTGCTACCTTCGGACAGGTACATTCCTGAATGGTAGTCTAGTATACGACTACTCCCTTTCTCAGGTGCTACCTTCGGACAGGTACATTCCTGAATGGTAGTCTAGTATACGGCTACTCCCTTTCTCAGGTGCTACCTTCGGACAGGTACATTCCTGAATGGTAGTCTGATATATGGCTACTCCCTTGCTCAGGTGCTACCTTCGGACAGGTATATTCCTGAATGGTAGTCTGGTATACGGCTACTCCCTTGCTCAGGTGCTACCTTCGGGCAGGTACATTCCTGAATGGTAGTCCAGTATACGACTACTCCCTTTTCAGCAGATTCAGCCTAACGTACGGCTCATTCTGCTCAGATATGGTTTAATGTACGACCAAGTTAGACCTTCATCCCCTCAGATGCTACCGTCAGACAGATACGATCTAGCGTACGATCCATTCTGATCTTTCATCCCCAGCAAGGTCATCCGCCTAATGAACGACTCACTCTGGTATTCAGACGCGGTCTAACATACGATCCATGCTGATCCCATATCCCTAGCAGTATATAGCATACTCTGACTCCCCAGCGAAGTCGGCGGCATAATGGATGACTCGCTATACGGTCTGATGTATGACCCGGTATGACACCCATGTCCCTAGATATCGTCTAACGTACGACACCAGCTGGAAATCTCCTCAGCAAGTTTCTTGGATGGCATCTCTAAGCCCATCTCCACCAAGACTAATTGGCAAGTGCAAATTGTTGGGGCATTCTAGTGTTCAATAATCTTTCACCTCCAGACCACGAACGGCACATACCATTCTACTCTCTCGGTTCAAGAATATTGAACAGGGGCAGCTGTCATACCCCAAAATTTGCCCGTTGACATTACAAAGCATTTTCCAAGACCCTCTGACTTGTTCTGCAAGGCACTGATATCAAATGGACAAAAGCCCACTCATAACAGGCCCAACCCACAGGCGGCCCAAAACAGCTTGCTCGCTAGGCGAGCAGCTCCTTCGCCTAGCGAGCATTTCATCATGCCACTCGCCCAGCGAAGCACCAGATCCAGCAAAAAGGCCCAGACCTAGTTTGCTCGCTAGGCGAGCAATTCCTTCGCCTAGCGAAGCTTGCGAGAATTTGAAATTTTGGACCTCATTTTAAGCCCATTAGGTCACCATTGTCACTACTATAAATACATGCTCTTCTGCCACGAAAAAGAACACACAAAGACGGACTCACCTATACGGAGACACTCACACAGAGACCCGGAGGAAACCCTAGCACCGAAACCCTGCTGATCCAAGGAATTCAGAAGGCGGAAACCCTGAAGGCCGCCTACCCGCTCCGAAGCTACCGTCGCCCAACTCAATCCGGCTCGCCGATTCAAGGTTGCAACTCGATTTGCAAACAGGTTTGCATCATTATTATCGCTTTAGTTTCTTACTTGGCATATGATTTAGGATTCTTAATCGGCATGTGATCATCACGTTATGTTCTCATTTTGCATGTGGTACCGCTTTAGCGTCTTAATTTGCATGTGATATCGTTTTGTATTCTCATTTGGCATATGGTACCACTTCATGTTCTTAATTTGTGGAGGATATTATAATTGAATTCATAAACATTTTGAAGTTTTGCATGAGAATTTAAATGTGCTTGAATATTGTGAAACTGAACCATATAATTATGTGGTGGATGCCATAAGCCATGCTGCAGGTTGAGGTCATAATGTTCTCAAATTTCAAACCCGTGGCCGCTCGCTAGCTCCTCGCTAGGCGAGCCCGCAGCGAGCCTTCGCTGAGCCTTCGCTAGGCGAAGCAGAGGCGACCGGGCCAGGGGCTGCTTTGCCTTTTTGCTGCCCATTTCATGTTTACCTGATGATGATTCTGCGTTATTTGGCTTAAATTCCTGGCTGTTATATTTATCTTATGGTGCAATTTCCAATTGTATTTTACCTCGATGCTTTAATCCGTGTGTTCATGGTGTAAGGGCTAGCATACTTCCGAAGAAATAGCCGGCTAGGTACTCCGCTTTATGCATAGGAAGACTTTCATGGAGATGGACTATAAATTATTTCACTTTAATGTGAAAATTCATATTGGTTGCCTAACCAATTTTAATGTATTGATCCTTAATGTGTTGATTTTAATGTATCGATTCAATGCGGTATCACCATAATTACCTAATGAACTTAAAACATGGACTTTAAATAAATGATATCGGACCTCTCTCTATTACCCCACAATTTCGATATTACGGTCATGTCCCGCGAATATGGGGATATCCTTAGCAAAGACCCTTCGGTAAAATCATCATAGTCCCTCGGACGTTGCCTTCGGAATTACGATTTTGTCCCTTGACGACCCTTCGGTGTAGCCTACGATTAAATGATGATAGTCCATTCGAATGCTAAGGTATCCTCCCAACTGTTGCCTTCAATGACCTATCGATGACCCTACGATGACCCTCTTACATCCCCAGGATAAAACTACTTACTTCTCAATAGTAAAGACAGTTTTACCCTCATAAGGATAGGAAATGCCCGGAAAGACCTCGGACAGGTATAACCTTAATTGCTCATTCATAACAAAAAAATGCTTTTCACACCTCACATCTTTCAAACATCCTTTTTAGAAAATCACCACTTAGCATACATCCGTACTAGGATCATTGCCGAGTTATATTTTTCTAAACTACTCTCAAAAAACTATACGAGATAACCACTTTGTATACATTCATGCAAGAATCATTACAAAGTTAAATTCTCGTTTTCAAAACCTTTTTATACACTTTTCAACCACCTTTTTCAAACTAAAAAAAACATAAATGATTGAGCAATTAAGAGCCCATGGATAACCATGGATACAAAGGGTGCTTACCCCTTCCCTTTGTATAAAGTACCTCCCGAACCTAAGAATCTAAATTAAGGTCTTTCCTGTTCTTTTCCGCCTTTCCTTATGGGATAAAAGAAAAGTCGGTGGCGACTCTTGCTAACCGCGACATTGCGATTACAAATCCAATAAGGTCCAGTTCACCGTATGACACAGAACTAGAAATTTTATTAATAATATTATCGGTAGTACAAAGTTTGATCATTCACTCAACGAAATATCTTTTTCCTACAAATGCACCATTACGGGTCAATATTAGTTTGCCTGATTCATATACAGACTTAATACCCGATTTTCCCAACAAGTCTCTACTAACAAGGTTCCTATTGATGTCTGGGACATGGAGTACATTGAGAAGAGTGACTTTCTTTCCGAGAGTGAAATTTAGTTCGACGAATCCCTTTCTAACGACTCTAGATCGTACTTCATTTCCCATCTGCACTTCTTGTCCATCATTTACTTCAGAATAGGTTTTAAATGCTGCTTTGTCATAAGAAACATGCACGATAACACATGTATCATACCACCATCCTTGCACTTTGCCTTTGATTGCCATAATCTCTCTTACCATAGCAATTATGTCTTCATTTGCATGAACAACATTAAATTCATTTTTGGACTTGTTATCCTTGCAATCTCGAGCAAAGTGGTATGGTTTTCGGCACATATAGAAACCGCCTTTTGGTCCTTTTGGTCCGCTAGAGTTCTTGAAATTGTTATGTTCTTTCTTAGGGCCAATATGGTTCTTCATGCCATCGTGTTTTCTATTTCCTTTTAAAATCACAACATTGGCTTTAGAGCATCTAACAGACTCTGACTTTTCTCTATCCTTCGTCTCCTCCTTGATTCGAACGTGTTTCTAAAGTTTCTCTAATGAGAAATCCTCATAACTATGCAACAATTTTTTTCTTGTATCCTTTCCACGAAGGTGGCAACTTTGAAATGATTGAACCAACTTGAAAAGCTTATGGAATGTCTATTTTTACAACTTTTATTTTATTCACGAGAACCTGTAACTCGTGTACTTGTGCAAGAATAGGTTTGGAGTCTAACATTTTAAGTTCAAAGTATTTAGATATTAATAACTCTTTGGTACCTTCCTCTTCATCCTTGAATTTAAATTTGAGTGCTTTCCAGATCTCTATTGCAAATTGGGTATCAGTATTTAGATCATAGAGACGATCAGATAATGTGTTTAAAATATGTCCACGACATAGTAATTCATCTTCTTTTCATTTCTTTTCTTCCTTCTTGACTTCATCGGTGTCATCTTTGGTTGTTTCTAGAATTGGTGTCAAGTCAGGATCTAAGACATAATGAATCTTCAAGGAAGTCAATAGAAACGTCATCTTGTCTTGCCAATGGGTGAAGTTTGTTCCATCGAAACGATCCAACTTGACAAGGTCTTGGTTCATACCATTGATGCTTGAAACTAAAGTATCGATGGCCATGATTCGAGATACTATAAGATTGTTAAATAATGCTTCTAGATTGAATGGATCCAAGATGGAATTATGTACGAAGTACTTTCCTTATAGTATTTCAAGAACTCTCGAATGTCTTAGAGTTTTTATGAAAGAATACTTAGGATAATTCAGCCTATACTCGAGTTTGCACAATACGGATGAAAACTCGAATGTAGGGAAGATAATTTGGAATATTTTTGAAGAGGATATGTGTTTTTTGATTTAATTTCTGAATTCGAAATAACTTATTTATAGGCCACATTTGTGTTGTTTCACAAGGTTGCGACCCTTGATGAAACAACATCTTTTCAGCAACACATTTTCTAATAGTTGTGTTGTTTCACCTATAGCAATGTTTTCCAATTGCTTCATGTTTTCATTCAACAACACTTTACGAAGTGTTGCATATTGAATTCAAAAATTAAACTCAAGCAACAATCAAAACAAGAGCAACAATCATTTACTATATGTCGGTCGAAGGTCGGGCTCCGACTCCAACCACCGGAGCGCCACGAGTAACCCGATTGCTCCGATGTGTCGTGACTAAGTTCTCAAGTGCCGCCTACAAGCTGCCACTAGCACCTCTATGCCAACGCCCTCGTACCCGGTCCCGGAGTCGGAGTCGGTGTCGCCAGTGCCGACACTGACGAGGGGGTGTATGTAGGAGACAAATGGCATAATGCTTGGGACCATCACACTTGTCCATATGGCATTTTATCCTCTTTTATCCTTTTATCGAGTTAACGAACAAAACTATTTATAAAAGATTTTAATGTGAGTGTCACTTTCTATGTGAAACTATTTTCCAAACATTTATTGGCATTTACTCACTTCCACTTTTTTATCATTTTAAAACACACTCATGGACATTTATTATTCATGAATTCAAAAGTGGTGTCTCTCTCACTTCTGTACTTTCTTCTAAAAAGCCTGATGTGATGATCCCTGGACCCCCTCATGACCCAACACATTGTTATTTAGTTTATTGACCCATGTGTTTTGTGCCATTTTTGTTTTCCCTATTTTCTGTCATTTTTGCATTTCTTGTGTTTCAGGAAACTATGGAAGTGCACTCCCTATTTTGTGTGAATTTGATTTTCCAGAAATATGGAAGTGCATTTTCGTATTTTGTTTGCAGTATTTAATTTTGTTGTCTTTCAACTTGGTTTGATTTTTTTCTTTCTAATTTGTTTATTTTGTCTAGTTTAATTATAGGTAACATGACAAACAAACAAGAACGATTAAGGCACGGTAGATTATGCCAACATGCATATTTTAGTAGGGAGAGAGTTTGACCCTCCCGACCATCAGTTAGTGTCAATTTATTTGATGCAGAAACTTCCACTTCTAGAGTTCATATGTCTCTGACTTCGTCTTCCCGGAGACAAGTGTCACCTGTTGATTCCCTGGAAGCCTCATCAATCCATGTTGATGCACCATCTACCTCTCTTGTTTTTCCTGAATTTGTTTTTGAGGAATTTGGAGGAGACCCTATAACACGTGACTACTGTCTCTCTATGCAAACCATGCTGCTAGGCACACGTGGGGCAGTGAGGTAAAATTTATCCGTATTTATTCTTTGAAACACATGTTTTATAATATTTGAACTTTCTGACAATAATGATTTTTTTTTGCAATATCGTGATGCTTTAAAATGAATCAACCATGGTAAGAAGATTGTGAGGCTGTAGTAGCCAAAGGAGAAATTGTTTCGCGATATCATGCATTAATTTGGGCTAAAAGATTTATGTATGATTGGTTATAGTTTTATTAACCATGGTATGTTGTCTGCTTTCATTGAGAGATGACACTTAGAGAGGTCATATTTTCATCTTCCATATAGTGAGATGTCCATCATACTAGATGATGTGTCATATCTATTACAACTTTCGATAAGGGGAAGATTATTAGACCACTCTAGAATAACCTGACCTGATGCACTAGAGATAGAATAACCTGACCTGATGCACTAGAGAAGATGGTGACATATTTGGGAGCTAAACTAAAGGATGCCTTAAAGGAGATGGAAGACACCAGAGGGAGTCATGCTAGATTTTTATTTCTGGAGAAATTGTATATACACCACCTAGTTACGATAGTGGAGCCCGATGATGATGATGCACAAGTTATAGATCATAGAGCATGTTCATTGAGGTCATACTTCATGTTTTTGGTTGGCACGTCCATATTTGTGGACAAAAGTTCCTATTACGTCGATGTCTTTTACCTTAGACACTTCATTGACTTAGACTGAATTCAAGAGTACAATTAAGGGGTGGTTGTTTAGTTTACTAGTACTCGAAGTTAGCTAAACGTTTTCTTTGGAAGACCAGACAGATGGCAGCAAGTTGCACATTGTTTACAGTGATATATTTGCACCTTTACTGCTACTAATATTTCATAACACTTTTGCTACGCCATTACTAATATTTCATTTATACCATTTTCATGCATGAATCCTCCAACACTTTCCACGCATCTCCGGCTGATCCTTTGTTGATGACTAGTTTGAAGATTAGTCATGTGCTTGTGCATTTGTCCCGCTCAGAGGAAATCGGACGTCTGAGTCCTTCAAAGTGTTTCTTGACCGCACTGCAGCAGATAATATACATTACACGCCGTATAACAATCATGGTCAGACACGTGCCTTGGATGACATAGCCTTCTACTCTAGATGGTTGGCTTGTGAGTCACGCCTAATGTATCCACATATGCCTGAGAGAGTCATGCGTCAATTTGGGTATCTACCGGGTATTCCAAGAGACCCCTCCATGTCAGCTCCTCCCGCTATGGTCTGCAAAGATGTTGATTGATGTATGATGATTTCTATAATTATCTAGTACAAGAGGAAGCACACAATGTTCTAGCTTCTCTACAATCGAGTAATGAATTCGATTACATCCAATGGTATTTCAGAGTGTCACATCCTTACATGACATCAGATGCTCACGGAGATCCACCTTGACTAACTTATCAGGAGTTATCAGAGGAGGAGCAAGCTAGGAAGATTATGTCATTGATGTTTTACTTGCATTTCATCGTATAAAGGTCATTGCATGAGCGAGTATAGAGAGAGAGGAGATTTTCCAGAAGACATTTTCGGAGGCCAACTATAAATGTCATTCTGTTTGAGGCACAAACGACACTGAAGTACAAGAGGGAACATGAGAGTCAGATATACCCAATAATATTTGATAGTATTTATATTATAGATTATGGATTGTATTGTGGCTTGTAATTTGTTATTTTGATAGTATTATAGATTATGAATTGATTCTAATATATAACATTTTAATCTTATTACATCATTGCATGATTTAATTGATAACATATTTATTAAGATAATATATTTATTATAAATAGTCTATTATATCAGTATACTTATTACATAAGTGTATTTCTTTAAAAATATCAATTTTACTGCTTAAAAGGTGATTAGGGAAGTATACATCAATATTTTTTTTATAGAGATGTATTTAGACTAATTTATGATAAAATAAGAGTGTAAATCATGAAGAAATCTAATATATATGGGATGCATATGTAGTATACTTTTGGATTAATGAATGACAATTTTAAATTCTTACAATGTAACTCTTCACCATTAAAGTAGGAAAGAGTAACCTCTTCTCTAAACCAACCTAATTTTCTTAGGTGTCACAAATCTTTTTCTATTTGGATTAATCCACTTGGGAGTCATATAAGTTTGTCAAATTATCCTATAAAATGAAAGGTTTATCGGTAAAAAAAACTTTTTAATTTTTTCTTTTGAAATAAAAAAAAAGATTTTAAATATATGTCTATTATATTCTTTAAATATTTTTAATGGATATTCTATTTTTTATTTTATAGACTAAATTTGTTTGTGATTCTATTAAATATTTCATATTTTATTTTTAGTCCCTCAAAAAGAATAATTTTTTTAAAAAAATTATCCATATTTTTGATCCCGTGCAACTTAGTAACGATTTTTACAACTTAACAACCTAATTTACGAGGGTGTTAATGCCGATTTACTAATTAATAACTGAATTAGTGAGGACTTTAGCACGAGAGACAAAAAATGTGGATGACAATTTTTAGAAGAATCCTTTTCTAAACAATTTTTTTTAGAGACTAATAGTGAAATATGAAATATTCAAGAGGACTAAAAATATATCTAGCTTTATTTTATATTATTAATATTATTAAAATTTTATTAATGACTGTAATTTTTATTTTTTTTAATTGAATTATTAATCAGTTCACATTAATACTTTTAATAATTAGAAAACTAGAGAAACGATGAAAATCTATAAAACACACGATGTTAAAATCACATTGTAGAAAAATGTAAAAATTCATAAATAACGGAAACAATAAAATATTAATTTATAAATGATCATTAAAACTTTAAATAAATAGAGACATGTTATTTATGAGAATATAAAATTCAAATCACTTTATTATTTTTTCAGTCAAGAAGATTTAATAATTGCATTCATTTTAATTTTGTTAGTATCTTTTTTATTTACTCTTTTTAAATCTTAAAAATTTATAAAGTATTTTAAAATTTTAAAATTTTATATTATAGAACTCGTAAAATTCAAATTTAAAAATCTTAATAATAAATAATCTTAAAAAGGAAATCTAAAAATTCAATATAATGATAATAATAATAATAAATTTTAATTTTTTTTATCTTTTATTAAAATATTCTTTTAAAAACCCCAATTCAATGCACTTTTTGATATAGTAGTACACTGAACCAAATTTCACTCTAATTTTTTTTCAGATTACTCTTTTAAGTTTTTTTTAACAATCTGATTCTTTTAGGGTGATTTCTAAATTATTTTTCTTGCATTTTGAATATTTTGAAATATTTATATTTTTGGTTGCACTTATCAGTTTCATACCATTCAAAATAATTACATAATTAGTATATTCATTATATTAAGAAAAGGTAACTATATACACACATTGGTAATTTAAAGGATCAAGTTGTAATTTTTTTAAAGAACTCATCTGTTAGAAAAAATAACTTAAAGATTTCTGATTTAATTTTTCTATAAATATAATATTGCAAATGAGGTGTTACATGTTAGAATATGCACCATATCAATAGAAAATCAAATACATCCCTTTAAACTAAATGGTTTTATTTAGAGTCAGTAAATAGGTATGTCCGTCTCGTAAAAGTTCAAAAATAAATAAATTGGGTGGGGTATAGCGGACATAAATGAGGGTGCAAACCTAAAATTTTGTCTTGTCTCATAAAAAATTGAGGACGGGATGACATTGCACATTTTAAATTTAAAAATATAAAATTTTATGTTAATGGCCACGTACATAATATCCTATAAAAAACGAAGCAGGACGCGGGTGGATACATTAAATGGTGCATATTAAAATCTTGGCACGTCCCATAAAAATATGGTACATTATTTTATCCACCTCATAGAAGTGAGGGTGAACACACTAAAAATCAGGATTTTTCCTTTTTTTAATTCTGGATATGCATCTCCAAACTCGTCTTAAATGCACAAAACACTCAAAAGTAAGTCATCCATCACATATTTACCAAAAATTGATTTGAATATGCATCTACGAACTCACCCGAAAAAAATTACGAGATATATATCAAGAATAACTCCTGAAAATACTTTATACTTCATAAGTGAACCATTCACCCCAAATATTATTCTGAAAATACATCTCTATAATTGTTTTTGGAGTGAATCCTTGTATGCATCTTTAGAATAACTCGTTAAAGCATTTGTAAGTTTTTTTTTTTAGCAATTTTGTAATATTATTATTATTTTATTAAATTTGATCAAGTGTACTTTTTTTTAATAGACTTAATTTAATACTATTTTTATTTGTTTTTCTTTAATTTCTTAAAACAAAAAGACCAAATCAACAAAAGTCCAAAGTGAAGTTTCAAAAGTTCAATTTCCTCTTGTTGCCTTTCTTTGAAATTCTCCTTACATCTGCTATGACTTTTTCTCAACGCGATTTCGCACAAGTTGCTTAAACCATATTATACCATCCCCATTCCCTTCTCTAACTTCAACACACGCACTGAATTTCCTCAGGTATCATACTTCTCTTCCTATGATTCTCTTGTTTCCACTTCTCTTGTTTTTTTAATCCATTTCGATTTTCCTTTTCATCTAAATAATCGATTTTTCAGTTTAATTTCCAATTTTTTGACATGGGTTTTGGTTGTTTTTGTTGATCACTTGTTCCTTTTTCTACTATGATTCATAAATTATCACTTTTTGTAGTTTTTTTGAAACAGCAAATTTTCATCACCCCATGTTAATTTTTGTTGATTTAATCTCTTTTGAGTTAGGTTTGTATGTATTATCATCTTCAAAATTTGATTTTGATGGAAATTGAATAACAGTGTTTTTTGATAAGATATTTAGTTTATTTATTTATTTTTGCTCTTGATTTTTCAGAATAAAATTTATACAACAAGATCATTGTTTCTTCAAAGGCTTTCATAGAGAAATTGTTGTAGAAAATGTTTGGTTCAAAGAAATCTCCTTTGAAAGATGCTAAACCTAGTTCTAATGAAGACAAAAAGTATAAACCTTCAAGGAAGATTTCTTCTGAGTATAACTTAGTTCAGGGAGAAACTAATACCAATCCGTTTGATGACGGTGATGTTCATCATGTCCGATCTTCGTCGTCGTCTTATGCTCCGTCGTATGGAAATCGGAACATGTATAAGAACGATTTCCGTGAATCTGGGGGATTGGAGAGTCAGTCAGTGGAGGATTTGGAGAATTATGCTGTTTACAAGGCGGAAGAGACTACGAAATCGGTAAACAATTGTCGGAAGATAGCGGAGGAGATGCGAGAGGAGGCTTCCAAGACGTTGGTTATGTTGCATCATCAAGGCGAGCAGATTACAAGGAGTCACGATATTGCTGCTGGCATTGACCATGATTTAAGTCGGGTATTGATCGTGTGATTTCATAGTTAATTGATGTAAACATACTTTGACTAGGTCCTCGGCAATGGACAAATGCATGAAGTCAATGGATCTCGATTGTTGGATGAAAATCAGACGGCTTGTATATTGACTTGGTCAAATTGAGTTTAAAATACTCTCTACTCAATATACGAGCTTTCTGATCTTCATCCAATGGTTGAGATCCAAGACTAATGGAATCGCGGTTGTAAAGAATCCAAATCCAATTATCTTAGGTCTCCTATATAGGAACCTTCCTCGTGCCGTTTTTACCTTAGTGAAAACAAGGTTGCTGCTTGTTATGCGGCCCCGTTGGAAATTGCTTTGTTTTAACTTTTAACATTCTTATTGGTGTTTATAGGGAGAAAAGCTTTTGGGAAGTCTTGGTGGCATGTTCTCCAAAACATGGAAACCGAAGAAGACCGGCGTAATAAAAGGCCCAACCATATTTTCCGGTTAGTATTTTCTCTTTATATGCTCAAATTTTCGAGTTTGGTTGATATTAGAATGTATGACATAATCATATACAATATGCTTCATGATATGCAGATGATCCGGTCCGAAGAAGCGCCAACCACTCTGAGCAACGAGAGAAGTTGGGATTGAATTCTGCCCCTAAAGGACAGTCAAACCCAAGAAGAGCCATTTCGGAGCCAACTAATGCATTTGAAAGAGTCGAGGTTCTGAAAACAACTTATAACTTATATACAAATTTAAATTTATGTTATCTTTTGTTATAAAAATAGTTTATGCAAGCTTGTTCATAAGCACTTGTGCTATAAGCTGCAAATACGCATGTTAATCGAAATAGGCCCTAAATGTAAATAGCTTTTTTCTCCTTTGCATTGTACAATGCTATGCTTAGTATTAAATTCATCAATGTCATGAACCAAAACAGGTTGAGAAAGGGAAGCAAGATGATGCACTATCTGATATAAGTGATTTGTTGGGAGAACTTAAAGGCATGGCCATTGACATGGGATCTGAAATTGACAAGTAAGTAAATTGAATCTATGCTTTGTTTTCTCAAAATATTCTTTCTAGATATTCTTTAACACCAATTGGTGTCACCATTTCACTTTTTTTGAGCATGTTATAAACTAAAGTGATTTTGGTAATGTTGCAGGCAAACCAAAGCCATAGATGGATTTGAAAAGGATACCGAGAAGTTGAACGACCGCATGAATGGCGCCAATCGACGCACTCGTCATTTACTTGGAAAATAGGGATGCATATCATCATTTCATCAGATTGATTCAAACTTTTGCTACTTTTCATTATTTGATTGGAGATTCCAACCTTATAAAAAACACTAGTTTCATTTTATGTATAATCCACTTGTGAAAATAACTTCTTTTTCTTGAAATATATTGTATATTGATATTGATTTGGGTTTATCCATGATTATTATCAATAGCATGATTCATGTGTTGAGTAGCTAGTTGAATTGGTTTGAGAAATGTGGTTGGCCCAACTTATCTTGTAGGGTGAGAGGATTGTTCCAACTTATAATCACATGTTTATTATCTAATATGTTATCTGATGTGGGACTGTTAACACACCCCACATGTCTAGAACCGAATATCTTAAGCGTAACATAAATTGTAGGTGATCAGATAACATAAACTATATAATAAGTTGTCAATAGGATTTTAGGTCAAACTCATAATACCATGTTAAGAAATTGTTTAACTTAACTCAACCCTAAAAAAAACAGACTTAGATTGCCTCCATTTATGGCTCGATAGTGAAAATCTGATAGCAGATGACCTATCGAATCATAAACAAGGCTCTTGACGCCTTGTCAATAAATGTGGTTGGACTTAACTCAACCCTTTCACTTATGGCTCGTTAGTGAAAACCTGATAACAGATGGCCTATCGAATCTTAAAGAAGACTCTTGACACCATGTCAATTAATTTAGTTGGGCTTAACTCAATCTTACGAAACCGGCTTATAAAATAATGATTGTTTCATCGTATAAACATCCAACGAAAAACACAACTTTTGTGCGAGAAGCATAAGTTGAAAGCAACAAATATATTCACACAAGTTGATACATCTTTATGTTTCTTCAAATTTAAAACTTTTGCAAATGCTATATAACTTGCTCACTACTTACAATTACCAAGAGCTTGCAATTCCTTAGGTATAATGCCTATATAGAAACCTTAGACCACATATAGTTTTCAGTGTCTAGCACAAGCTGGAGCATCAAAGTTTGGATACACAACAAATGCAATTGACAAAGGAACTATATATATTGGAGACCTCACATTATTGCGAACCGGATCCATTGTTGGAACATCCCCTTCATTTGTTAACTTGAGTGGAATTCCATTCAGCACCATGGTTTGGCTTTTGAGGTTATCATCTTCTGGAGTTAAGTGATACTCTTCCCGGAACGTGACCTCCGAGCCTTTCGTTCCAACCCAAGAGAACGCTTTCTTGAGATTGTCGAAGAATGAGTTTCTTTCTTTATGAATGTTTTTGCTCACTTCGTCTCTTTTAACACGCGTAGGGTTTTTCACGTTGAGTATGAAGTGCGTTTGATTACTTAAGTTGATCACCAGTAACGTTACGCCAGCCTGTTGAATGAAACTGATAAGATTTCGACAAATGATGAAAGTAATAGCGATATTGGTCCAAAGAAGCTGTCGACTAGATTAACAGACTTACTCTATCTTTTGAACAATGGACGTAAGTCCGTAAAAATGGCGAAGAAATATCGCTGGAAACTGCAAGAACCTTCTTTCCCATCAACCGTTGCCACAAAAGCGCACTGTTTTTGCAGAACCGGAAATATAGGATTATCTTTAACAGTGATATACATTATCGGTATAAATCATCAAGTTAAGTTCGATTTAATTTATACTTGCCTATAGTAGTCAGGATTTGGAGTGAGAGTGGAGGTATTGAGAAGGCCGTAGTTCCCTCCGATTAATGTCTGCCTACAATAAACTTTAGTATTGTAGGTGGATGCGATTCCAAGTTGATCTAAGTACCTACAAATCATTCAAATATTCGGTTAACCACGTCACAGCGTGCAAAATAACAATTCAGAATTCTTCCTTTAGCGCGCCTAAAACCTAGAAAGACGAAAAGAAAACGAATGGAAAGAAAGTTTACCAAAAGCTATTCAGAAATGTGTTGGAAACATCATGACCACCGCTGTTGTAAGCCCCGCCAGCTTCCCCTACCCATGCAGACGTCCAAGGACCGTGTTTTTGAATGGTTTCTGAAAGATTGCTGAAAATCGTTTCCACCCTGCTCAACCGATCGGGATCTAAAATCTTCCCTTCAAGATGTCCGTCACTACCTGAAAAAGAAAAACCGGTCAGTACTACGTCGGACATCGATGTTATTCCGCAAATTATCTACAAAGGAAGGATAAACAAACCTGGTCCCAAATTATATATATGATGAGTCAGAACATTGATTATGCCGGAACCAGAAACCTGAAGAAGCTTATTATACCATTCCTTTTCATAAAAGCCACCAGGTGCTACAAGTGAGGGTTTGAATCTAGAGTTTTCGTATAACGTGTCGAGAATCCGTTTAAGGTTGATCAAGTCTTTCCCGTACTGTGCAACGCCAACACGTGCACCGATGCCCTTGCCGCTCAACTCGTTACCTACAATAGCGTATGCAATAATAAGGTCAAATTAAACATTAACGAAAATAAAAGATATAGCAGCACCATGCGCCGATGCGTAGAGGAATTTGAATAAAGCGCATTACCGAGTTCCCATGCGTCGATCCTGTATCCCTTCGAAACCGTGTACTTTATAAAATCATAAGCATTTGTAGGATCCCAAGCTCCTTCCCAAACTTTAGGAACAACCTGGTGCTTTCCATGGAGCGCGTTCAAGCCAAATGTCACAATGGCCCTGCAAGTGTCAAACTTCGATTAAGTTAAACCTACGACAGGTAATCCTCGTTCTGCAACACACCGACATTCAAGTTCTTTGCTCGGTGTTTACATTACAAGTATGTATAGGGTCGATGTCATCTCTCGATAGCTCAGATACGTGTAAAGATTCTCACCCTGTCTGATTGAAAAACTGATTCAGCTCATCCCATCTTTTCATGTGTAAGCATCCCTTTGAAAAATCGAACAATCCACCTTTCATCTTTTGAAATGGATGACAAGGAGAGTTCGGGTTTCCTACGTCATACACCACCTGATCTTGCAGAGAACCTCCGAGTCTTATCCTCAACGGCTTGAGGGCTATCAGAAAACGATAGAAAAATAATAACATTATGCTTAATACATTTTAAATATAACCAATGTTGTCAACCGCAAATTGTCACAAATAGTTCAAATTCCGATACACAACAGTACTATAGCTCCAATAGCGATTTTGTTAGAAATTGGGCTATAGTATCGTTATAGCGGCTAATTAACAACAATAACATACACACCTTGAATTGCCTTGGCAAGGAAAGGACGAGATACATCCTGAAAAACCGATCAACATTGAATTGAGCAATGACAATAAATTCTCGAGAGTTCATTTCAATTTCTACATAGTTGACAATTCTGAAATACTCACCAAATTTACGACAGACGAATATCCCCAAGAGCAATGGTCGTAGTCACACTTATCATGTGGCCACCAATCAATAGTTGCACAGATAAAGTTTTCACCTGTTTCGGCTTTTGCTTGAGCTCCATTTACTAGTAGCGAACCGTGTTCAATATCTCGACTTAAAGTAACTTGAATAGAGGCCAAAAAGAGAAACAATGCAAGATGGTGGAATCCCAATCCCATGATGGTTGAATCAGTTGCAGAAGCAACCAAAGCTAACACAACTAATCCAAATTAACTGCGATAACAGATAAAAGCGATATTATAATCTTTCAAATTCATCAAGTCATTTTATAATTCATCACCTATGAAACACATCAGACACCGATACTGACACATCGCAAGAGTAATAATTTGAAAATATGAATAAATTAATCATAATCACAAGTGACAGTATCAGTTTCAGACACGACACACGACACAGACACACCTTTTTTCAGAGGTTTAGGAACTGCGGAGGTCATCACCATCACCATGACAGAGTAATCATGGTCATTAACTCAATAAAAAATGAGTATCCTAATTCCTAAAGTCAACAACTAAATTAATGGTTACTACTTCACACACTCTGAATGTTTTTGAGAATCATGAAAACAAACTTCAAAGTCAAAATTTCAAACATGCTTAATAGTATAAAATAAATCCAAATCAGACAGATAAAATATGAACACAAAACTTGTGGAAAACACTAATCAACCATCATCTTATTATTAATATTATAAATCTTGAAGAAACAGAAACAAGTTGAATTCAAACTAAGTCAAAAAAACATATTTATTTTTATTATAAAAATATAACAGAAAAAGGAACATCCAAACATACATATAAAAAAACATGAGAAAATCAGATCTGAAGAAGACATGTAAGAATTAATCCAAACAACATGACAACAACCCAGAAGAGTAAACTGAAAGAATAAGAAAAAGGGTGAAAGCAAGGAACAAACTTTGAACAAATGGAAGGGAGAGAGACTGGGAGGTGAAAAGGGGTTGGTTGTTGATGGGTTGCTTGATTGGCATTGATGAGAATCTAATCTATAGAGTGATGAAGAGTGAATAATAATGAATGATGTGGTTTAAGTGAGAGTTAAACTAGTTTGGTGATGGAAATTGGAAAGTGAAAAGGAAAGAGATTTTTCTTTTTTCTTTTTATTTGTCTATTCAGATTACTTTTCAGTGTTTTGTGACTGTTTGTATGACTTTGAGTTTGCAGAGGTTTGTGTCTTAAGGTGACAGTAATTAATCAATGCCACAATCTTAGGAATAAGGCTGTGTTCTGCCTTTTTCATCCGTTTCAAAAATAAATGTTACTACTATTTTAATAAATACTCATTCTATTTTTTATTATAAATAGTTTTTGACTTTTCAAATGTATTAAGAAATACAATAATTGTGGTATAAAAAAAAGAAAATATAATTTTTTTTACAAAATTATCCTTGATATTAAAAAAATAAATTGACATAATTAAAAAGAGAGAGAATAATAAACATGTAAGGGTATAATAGGAAAAATAACATTAATGATTCATTGATATTATAAAACAATTTATATTATAGTATAAAATATTTTTTCAAAGCGACTTATAATAAAAAACGGAGGTAGTAAAATTTATTTTAATTTTTTAATACTCCTTCTATCTCAAAATAAATGTCATATTTGATACTTTTATACCAATTAAAAAAATGATAAAGGAAAGAGAGAATCACAATTTTAAGAAATTATACTTATTGATTATTAGCGTGTTAAAGTTATCATTAATGCAAGGTGAGCGAAATAATAAATTATGAGTATTAATTATTCGAAAAAGTATGAATGTTTCGCTCTTTTCAAATAACTCAAATTACAGATAGTCAAATAGTATTAAAAGGCAACCGACCACTCTTCGAAAAATTATCTAGCCCACCAAACTGTAAGAGATGATCCAATAATTATCCTTGAAATGCTGTTGAGAAACCCAATAAATTTGAAATAATAGGCCACAACCTAAAGAAAAAAAATCATATTTTACAAACAAATGATTTTTTCCTTCACCACGCCACAACTCGCCACACATCTTTGGTCGTTCGTAGTAAGAATCCCCACCTACCAAAATTGTCTTTCGTCGGATTATGATTCAAAAACAACCGCCATACAAAAATAGAAATCTTAAGCGGCACAATCTTCAACCACAAAATTTAGGAATTAGTCTGATTGTTATTGTCGTCAACTTCAGACAAATTTTTATAAGCACCGCTGACTGTGTAGCAAGAAGAATGATGTGAATTCAAAATCCAACGATCTTCTACGACCACCTGTAAAACAACTAAGGTTAACCGCTTAACACACTCCCCCACAAACTCCTTATCCCACACAAGCAACATCATACGCCACTTCCACGCCTCATCATTCTCCCCTACCCCAACTGAAGGAAAATTGTGATCCAAAACGTAGCGGAAATTAAAAAATTTCATTAGTGATCCTCACGAATGGGCATGATTAGTGATAGAAATCATTACCTCTTGTGGCGATTGAAACCTTTGATGCAGATCTAAGGAGTGATCACGAGCGTTGAATGGTGACAAGGCCTCTACTAAGTCCATACAAACTGATTCCTTCAGCCTCAGTGCTAGCTGCTATGAATGAAGGCTTTGAGAGAGAGAGAGAGAGAGAGAGAGAGAGAGAGAGAGAGAAACGAAATTTCATCAAGTGAAATGCTTCTGCACAAGGGTTCTATTTATAGAACCACTTATGTGGGTTGCAAGCTAAAAAGTCCACTTAAGTGTATGTGGTCCATATCTTATGGTATACCAAAAATCACTTAAGCGTGTGGTACCTTACCACATTTCGTATTCTACTTAAGTGCACTGTACCTTACGATGTTCTACAGTTCACTTAAGTGTATCGTACCTTAGGGTGTTGTTTATTTACTCTATCTCTCATCAATCCGTCCTTTTGTGTGTGACCCTTTAGGTTTTCGCAACATTGACAATTATATTAAATCACATATTTAACATAATAAACAGTGAATGATATCTAACAACACATCACTGCTACCCAAGACACAAAAATATCATGTGATATGACAAATCCCCTTTTGTGATAATACTTGTGTACAATTACCCTTTTGCCCTTATCTCTATATTGAACACAAGGCATAAACCGTGTCATCCTTATCTAGTTCAATATTGGGCCCTTAGACATTTATCCTCTTACGCATGATGGGAAAATTCCATTTAGGTCACTCATGTCCCTCAGCATGCTTCGTGGAGTACCCATCAAGTGTCTTTATGGTCATCCAGTTAAGGACAATGTTTGATCAACAATAAAGCACTCGACTCTACATCTAAGGTTCATAGTGGTTTCAGGTTGAAGGGTCGTATACACCACTATCACCATGAGAATAATTTATAACACTTTGCATAACATTCTATGTAGTATTCTCATAACGGGTTAATCCAGTATAAATATTACTCCTAATATCCATACCTATGTTTAAGACTTGATAACTCCTTATCTATGATCCATGAAATGTGATCATCAGTCTATATACATAATAGTCTTAATGTTTTAATGTTATCCCACTTCACAACAAAGCTCGACTACAGATACTTTAAGAATAATGTCCTTATGTTTAATGGAATCTCATGATTAAGTCATACTTGATACATTAAACAGACTAGTTATTCTAGGGACTTTATTAAACAAACATAATAAATAAAAACCTTTTATTAATAAAAAATAATTCTATACAAGTACCAAAAGTATTGGCCTCTAGGGCTTACACCAACAATCTTCAACTAGCACTAGAGCCAATCAGGCATACCCCTAATACCCATAGGTATAGTATGACCATCATCCTTCTGCTGCGCAAGAGGCTTTGTCAGTGGGTTAGCAATATTGTCAAGTGTAGGTACTCTACATATTTTCACATCTCCTCTATCTATTATCTCTCAAATAAGGTGATAATGCCTAAGTATGTGTTTGGATCGTTGGTGAGATCTAGGCTCCTTAGCTTGTGCGATAGCACAATTGTTATCACAATAGAGGTCAATGGGATCCACAATGCTAGGAACTATGCCAAGTTCACTAATGAACTTTTTGATCCAAACAACTTCCTTTACTTAACTTGAGGCAATAATATACTCGACCCCGGTTGTAGAATCAACAACTGTATCTTGCTTTGAACTTTTCCCGCTCACAATGCCACCGTTTAAGTAGAACACATAACCAGATTGCGATCTAAAGTCATCCTTATCTGTCTGGAAGCTAGCATCGGTGTATCCAATTACAACAAGCTCTTCCTGACCTCCATATATCAAGAATGAGTCCTTAGTCCTTCTCAAATACTTAAGGATATTCTTGACAACTACCTAATGAGCATAATCGGGATCAGATTGGTACCTACTCGTTGCACTTAAAGCATACGAGACATATGGTCGAGTACATAACATGACATACATGATAGATCCTATTGCAAATGCATATGGAATCTTATTCATGCGATCCCTTTCTTCCTTAGTTGAAGGGGATTGTCTTTTTTATAGACACAGACCATGTTGCATAGGTATAAATCCTTTCTTGGAGTCATGCATATTAAAGCGTCTCAGCACTTTGTCTATGTATGTACTCTGACTTAGGTCAAGCCGTTTTTTTATCTATCTCTATAGATCCTGATTCCTAATATATAGGCTGCTTCACCTAAGTCCTTCATAGAAAAGCATTTCCCCAACCAAGTCTTTACTTGTTGCAGGGTAGGGGAATCGTTTCCAATGACTAATATGTCATCTACATACAATACCAGGAAACGATCATGCTCCCGCTAACCTTCTTGTAGACACAAGGCTCATCTTCATTCTTGATGAATCCATATTATTTTACTATTTCATCAAAACAATAATTCCAGCTTCTGGAAGCTTGCTTTAATCCATATATTGATCTCTGTAACTTGCATATTTTTTGGGCTTCTTCTGGTATGTCAAATCCTTCTGGTTGTGTCATGTACACATCCTCAAGAAGATTCCCATTAAGAAAATCAGTTTTGACATCCTGATCGCGACTTTATAAGTCGAATTTGGGGTACAAACTGCAAGTGCACAGTTCTATCGCGTAGTTTTAAAAGATATCGATCCCACAGGGACTTATGAATCGATATACCGTTATCTAAGGTTACTTCGTAAAGCTAAGGCAGGTAATGCTTTGATTGTTTGGGGGAAAAGCTAAAAATAAAATAAGATCTAAAATAAATATCTAATAAGCGGATATCGGTATGTAGTTCGTCGTAATTAGGGAATCAATTCTTTGTTGGTTTCTTGGTTTTAAAATAAATCTTTTCAGTTGACGCTATTGATTAAAAGTCTTATCTCAAACTCTCGCTCTGTTGAATAAACTATGATTTTATATTAACGTAGCTGTCACTTATACTTAAGTCAAAAACCATTTTTTGAAAACAATAGAATCCGTAGAAACTCTTTTTAAGAAAATACTAATCGTTTAAACACCCTTATCTCAAACTCTCGCTCTGTTGACTTAGGTTATATAATTAAATTCAAATGCTTAACTCTCGTCCTCACATTCAATCTTTAAAATACTTTTTGAAAAAGGTTAGAATTTAATTAACTCTAAAAATTGCTCTCGCCCTGATCTAGAATTAATGTCCAATTTACACTGTCCAGTCAAAAACTCAAACTCTCGCTCTATTGCTTTTAACTTCTTTATGTCTTTTACTTTCGTACAAAAACCTTGTTATTAAACCTGTAAATTGAGACCGTAAAAAGAGTGATTTTAATTTTAAACTTAATTAAACCAATTTGGTTTTGATTCCTTCATTCCGCTTACTTTACATACCGATACCTAAGTAAATCAGCCAGACATGCTAAACAGACTTAAATAATTATCATGCATAAACAGATTCATCTCAGGCAAATAATATAAATAAATAGTAAAACAGGGCATATATAAATTCAAACAATAATTAAAGAACCTGAGAAATTAAATAGCAGTCTTGAACACTCCACCACAGGCCGGTTGGATTTGTTCTTGAATTCTTCAATCAGGCAGAAAAAAAATAAAAGCGAAGGAATAAAAAACTAGATTCTAACGTAAGGTTAGATCCGGTAAAAGGTACACAATAGTTTCCGGTGTAGAAACTATTGTGCGAAAAAGAATTAACTAAATGCTAAAAAGGAAAATAGAAATTGCAAGGGAAAACAATATAAAACTCGTACAAGTATTGCTGTAAAAATATGCTTAAGCTGCTGGAAAAGAAAAAATGCGAAAAAGCAAAAACGGCAAAGAAATCTGGAAAAAGCGTGGAACCGAGAGCTTTCCCAAAAAGCTACTATTTATACTGCTACTTGTGTAACTGCTTCCAAGGGTTTTCCGTAAATATAGCCATTACGTTGTAAAAGGGTCAAGCGTGAAAGTAGCTTCAACGTGGTCTGTTTCAACGTGGTCTGTTGCGTTCCTGGTGCCAAAAATATAGGGGAATGGTGTGACGTCCGTCACACCATGTGTGACGCTCGTCACAGGAGTGTGCAAAGCGTGACGCTCGTCACAACCTTTGTGACGCTCGTCACAGGCACAACGCCTGTGCTTTTTGGGTTGGGCTTTGGCTTTTGATATTTGCTTCTTTTCATTCCTTTTTGCACCTCCTTTTCTTCCTTTTTTACTTGTGCTTCAAATAAACCACCTGAGATAAATAGAAAGAAAATACTGCGTAATATCTAATAAAATGAAATAAATTGAAGTAAATAATAATATAATTTAATTAAATTGAGTCCTAGAATGTGATACTATTTCATGTTATCAAACTCCCCCATACTTAGATCTTTGCTTGTCCTCAAGCAAAATACAGTATAGAACTTGTTTTAAAAATTTTAGCCAGATGAAATTTCGAAACACACATCAATTCGTACTAGGTTGCATGTAAACCTTTTTTAGAAGTAACTTGGTTTTAATCTTGACATCAACAACCACCGTCACAACCTCAGATAACCTCACCTTATGCAAACCAGTTCGAGTAATGTCATTATAGCTATCCTAGTTCCTTTACTCTTATTTCACCCGTTTTCATTCTAGCGAAATCACATTAAGCCCTTTATCTTTTCGCGCACATAGTGGAGTAACCGGTTAGTGATTCTGATCCCCTTTTAGCTAGAAGTTCTGGTACATAAGTCGGATAACTTCGTTATTCAGTCCATTGCAAATTGCGGGGGATCGGACCGTAGTCCGCCCTACCAAGTTCAGTACCAGATACCTGCTGAACCAACTCATAATGGATCTTTCATATTATGCTTTTGTATGATCTGCAACCTTTAGATTAAATGATATGGTAAGGATCACCTAACTTAATTAGTGCATTTCCTGATATATATATATATATATATATATATATATATATATATATATATATATATATATATATATATATATATATATATATATATATATATATATATATATATATTTTATGTTACTTTGGGAATCATTCACTTATATTCATCGGCTCTCCATGTAGTTTGCTATTAAGATGGTGCTGACTTCTCGTATAAACTACTCGGGGTTACTATAAAACTAAAAGTTCAAGGGATTGGTATAATAGGTACTTATCCTGGTCTAACATGTTGAGGTTCTTAGAGCGTTGTTATGGTAATAATTTTTGTCTTGATTTCACTCAAGTTTTATAAAATAAGCGACCTTTATACTTATTGAGTGTGATGAATTTTTGTTATGGCTCATGAAAATTGAGGGGAATAGATAATAGAAGGTTTTCACATTTGGGACTTAACTTAAAATAAATCTATATTATAAGAAATATTATTTTATTATATATATATATATATATATATATATATATATATATATATATATATATATATATATATATATATATATATATATATATATATATATATATATATATATATATATATATATATATATATATATATATATATTATAAGGGAAATAACAATGAAAGAAAGATACATACTTGAAAAGGAAAAAGGAGGATGGAGAGAACATGGTTTCCCCCCCCCCCCCCCCCCCCCCCCCCCCCCTACTTGAATGAAACATTGTCCTTAATGTTTGAAGGAAAAAACGAATTACAAAAATAAAGGAAAAAAAACTAAAGTTAAGGTTGTCTGCCGCCTCTTGTTCTTGGACCTGGTGATCTTTGACGTACTTCTAAGTTGTCGAACCTGCTAAGCAAATCAGTGAACCGCTGGTCGGTTATGGCATTCCTCTCTTCCTGATGTTGTTGCATTTGGCGCATCATTTGCATCATTTCGAGATTCTGTGCTTGCATACCATCAATAGCATCCATGATGTCGTCGTTGGTTGCAGGCCTTCTTCGTCGACGACGTCGGGAGGATGGGCCAGCTGCAGTATCGGAAGGGTTGAGCGGGACTGATTGTTGTGCAGGAGCGTTATCACCTTGCTCCATTTCTTCGAACTCGTCTGCAGACGGGTTTGTATGTGAAGGCTCGGTAGCTTCGGGAGCATTCAGATCATAGAGGTGGCGGTTGGGATTGGTGACATCGGTTAAGGCAATGTTGGGTAGAACAACGCTTGGGACTGCCTGGTTATTCACCATAAGGTAATATTTTCCGCCTACTCGGTTCTTTATTAGGCGGCTGGACCGACAGTAGCTTATATCCATAAAGAGGGGAGGTAAAGATTCTAAAGTTTGGAGTCGGTCCCCTAGGTTTAAGCCAAGTGCTATGGTGGTGATTAATCCACCAATTACAAAAGGTTGACGGCCTCTAGCACATGAGGTGCGGATATGATGAAATAGGAAGGAGGCGGCGTTTACCTTAGCATTCGGTTCGAAGACGCATTCGAGGAAGAATAGTTCCTTTGCGTTGACCTTGCTGTTGTTCGGTCTTCCAAAAACTGTGTTTTGTAGGATGCGGATAAAGTACCGGATAGTTGGGTTATGTATATGGGAAACAAGGAGCTCTTCCCAGTTGTTGGCATCTACACCAGATATTTTCCTAAAGAGGTCGAAAGCAGCAACTGTGCTCCAGTTTAGGTTTGGAAGGATTCTGGGGTAGACTTGACCTTCTATGGGGAATTGTAGCATGGTACTCAATTGGTTTTGGGATAGGGAGTACTCGGTATTGAACATACGGAAGGTTGCGGTACCGGTTAAGAATTCGTCCTCACCGGTGAGAGTGTTGTACGCATATGAACTTAAGAATTCTAAGGTTAGGGATGGGTAGGTGGGTTGATTATGCGTGCATAGAAAGGTTAGATCGGCAAGGCGGAGCATCCACTCGATACCTTGAAGTAATCCTAATTGTTGTAAACAAGTTGAATCAGGATACCTGGTAGAAGTGACACCTCGTCGTTGAAAGCGCTCGAATTGTTCCCTTTGATAATTATCATCTTCGGATCGGAAGATGATATTTCCGAAATTTTGATTTCCCGCCATACTGATGAATGAGTTGGAAGAAGTAATTAGGAAAGAAAAAGAAAATATATTTGATTGTATAGAATAGTTGTGATGTAGGAAGAAAGGTATGGTGGGTATTTATAGGGAAAAATTTTGAAGTTGGAAAGGGAGTGGTTGAAAAGTGAATAAATGTGGGTAAATGTGAATAAATGGGGAAGGTAAAAAGTTGTAGGGTTGTAACGTTCGTCTCCAACGGTCTTTGTAACGTTAACATGACGTTACGCTCGTTACATGAGCATGATGGGCGTCACAAGCACTTTGTGTGACGTCCGTGATAGAATGTGTGACGCTCGTCACACAGTCTTTTTGGCAAGGTTCTGCTAGCGTTCTTCAGAATAACTTTGGTAATTTATTTATTTATTTATTATTTATTTTGTTTTGCTTCAGATTATTTTATTTTGCTATTTAATTTTTCTGCATGCTATTCTACTTTGTATAATAGTGCATAAATGTATTATATTGTTAATAATTTATGTAGGCAGCAACAGTAGAGAGCATTTTTTTTGATAAATATTGCATAATTCATAATAAAATAGGATAATTCAATAGCTTCATAAAATAATCATAATGTAACAATGGAGAAAAACAAAAATGCGAAAGAGAAACAAATACGAACATAATTTGAAATAACATTAAATAATAAAACTAACTAAAGCTAGATAACTAAGAAAAACGGCTTCTATCCATCTGCACGATCTCTGGCTGGAGGAGCAAAGGAGTTAACACGGTATAGTAACTCGTGAAACTGATTTGTCATACTGGTCATGTATCCCAGAAATTCGTGTCTCATGTTAGCAAACTCTTCTCTGAGGGCGTCTTGTTCTGACATCAAAGCTTCAATGGCAGTGTTATAATCAGTTCCGGGCATATGATGTCTAAGGTCGGGTATTGCCGATTCTTCGGTCTGAACAGGTTGAGGAGGAGGATCAATATCATAATAACCAGATGGTGTCTGAGGGTCTGATTCAGCATAAGGAATCAGGTCATCACAAATCTCATAGTCCTGGATGTTGGTGTAAGCCCTAGAGGCCAATACTTTTGGTACTTGTATCGAATTATTTAAAGGCATTTTCTTTATTATGGTTGATTAATAAAGTCCCTAGAATAGATAGTCCGTTTAATGTATTAAGTGTGACTTAATCATGAGAAAACATTAAACATAAGGACACTATTCTTAAAGCATCCGTAGTCGAGCTTTAATGTGAAGTGGGATAACATTAAAGCATTAAGACTATTATGTTTGTAGACTGATGATCACATCTCATGGATCATGGATAAAGAGTTATCAAGTCTTAAACATAGGTATGAATATTAGGAGTAATATTTATACCGGATTGACCCGCTATGAGAATACTATATAGAAAGTTATGCAAAAGTGTCATAAGTTATTCTCATGGTGATAATAGTGTATACCACTCTTCGACCTGAAACCACTATGGATCCTAGATGTAGAGTTGAGTGCCTTATTACTGATCCAACGTCATCCGTAACTGGATGACCATAAAGACAGTTGATGAGTACTCCACAAAGCATGCTGAGGGACATGAGTGTCATAGATGGAATTTGCCCATCCTACGTAACAGGATAAATGTCTATGGGCCCAATATTGAACTGGACAAGGGTGACACGGTCTATACCTTGTGTTCAATATAGACATAAGGGCAAAGGGGTAATTATACACATAATTATTATCACAGGAGGTTTTGTCAGATCACATGACATTTTCGTGACTTGGGTAGCAGTGATGTGTTGCTAGATACCGCTCACTGTTTATTATGTTAAATGCGTGATTTAATATAATTGTCAACGTCGCGAAAACCTATAGGGTCACACACAAAGGACGGATTGATGAGAGATAGAATAATTAAGGAACATCGTAAGGTACGGTGTACTTAAGAAGAATACGAAATATGGTAAAGTACCAAATACTTAAGTGATTTTGGCATATTATGAGATATGAGCCAAAATGCACTTAAGTGGGCTTTTTGGCTTGAAGCCCACACAAGTGGTTCTATAAATAGAGCTCTTGTGCAGAAGCTATGTATGGGAATACAACACAACTGAAGAGTTGGAATTTCGTATCTCTCTTTCTCTCACTCAAAGCCTTCATTCATAACAGCTAGCACTGCGATTGAAGGAATCCGTTCGTGTGGACTGAGTAGAGACGTTGTCATTGTTCAACGTTCGTGATCGCCCCGTGGATCTGTATCAAAGGTTTTGACCATTATCAGAGATCTGCACCAAAGGTTTGAATTGCCACAAGAGGTAACGATTCTATCACTGATCATGCCCATTCGTAAGGATCACTAAATGGAGAAATTTTTTAAATTCCGCTGCGCCTTGGATGGCAATTCTCCAACAGTGGCATCAGAGCCACTTACGAAACCATGAATCTGATATCTGTTTTTGTTATGTAATAATATGATTAAAACAGAATGAATCAAAGGTTAAATTGAGATCGATCAAGTTACATATATGTGATATATGTGATCCTAATGCAAAATACATTATATATGATATAGTGTTCTCGTTTCGTTCATTCAAACCCTCGATGATTGTTTTCCTTTGAGCGATCAATGGTCATTTGCTTCTTGATCCGACATTAGTATGGTGAAGCAATGACATGTTGATCAATCATACTGAATTAACAATCGAGACGTGTTTGATGGTCTGAAATTGGTGCATCAGGGTTAATGACGGCACAAGGGTTGTGTTGTCAGAGAGTTATGCGATTGGGGTTTGACTGCACAAGAGTTGTGCGTTCTAAACACTTTTCCGAACAGTGTTAATCGGTTAACGTGTATGGTTAACCGGTTAACACAATACGAAATAATTTTTTTAATTTTGGAACAGTGTTAACCGGTTAACACATTTGGTTAACCGGTTAACGCAATGCGAAATAAAATTTTTGAGATTTTCAAACAGTGTTAACCGGTTAACGCATTTGGTTAACCGGTTAACGCAAGGCGGAAAACAGTTTTCCAAGAAATTTTTCAACAGTGTTAACCGGTTAACGCATATGGTTAACCGGTTAACGCAAGGCAGAAAAGAGTTTTCTAAAAGTTTTCAAACAGTGTTAACCGGTTAACGCATATGGTTAACCGGTTAACGCAAAGAAAAATTCACCCGTTCGGATAGAAAAAGTGCTTTGAAGTATCAAGTGTTGGTACGAAAGCGACGTCAATTTTAAATGAATTGTTCATTAAAATTTTCGAGCAGGGGCGCCGGGCAGCGGACCCCCGGCTAACTCTGCGTAGTGTGATCGGTCGTCGAAATTTAATTTGATTTTAATTAATTAAAGGAATTAATAATAATAATAATAAAGTGTTTATTATTGTCTTGTGGTGATCGGTTCTGGCCTTAGTTTTCCTTTGTTTTGTTTTGGGTTTTTAAAATACGACCTACGTGTCGTGCCTCTCTCTTAATCTCCCAAATGTAACTTCTTTTCTCATCTCACTCCCTCGTATGTAAAACGAGTTTATTTCATGTAATGTAATGATATGAAGAAAGCAAAGAAGTCAGTGCCAAAGAAGGACAACCTTGAAGATCTTGCTTGGAGAAGCTTAGATCGTTGTAGGTTAGCTTAGGTTCTCTCATTGACTTGGGAGAACAATTGCGCTAGGGGTCATAACTGTTTCATTTTTGTTTGTATGTATGTTGATGCATGTGAGAGACGGTTTATATGATAAACAAGCCGGTGAGATCAGAAAAATTGCAATTCCCTCAAAACTAAATATTAAGTTTTAAGCTTTCCAAGTTTTAACACTCATCATGACTAGTTTCGAATAATGTAGGTTTCGCCTACGCGAGGTGCATGTTCTATATTAGTAAGGTGCGATGGGATAATTGTAATATCCAACTGTTAAAACAAAGGGTCAAACTTAACTAAACAAATTATAATAAGATTATATATATGTTTAGAAGCAAGAGTTGGGAATGATCCATATGATGGATTGGAATAAGGAGTTATTCACCCAACTGAAATTTTCGAGAGTTGTATGAGATACAATTGGAAGGAGTTCCTACCTAAATAACCTAGTTTTGTGTAATCCGCCTACGCGGACTTAGAACGAAGTGAAATATGGATCTCGACCCACTAGAAAATCTTCCAACGGGATTTTCCGAATCAAATGATGAGGGTCATTTGTTTTGAGTAAAATAGTGGGAGCATATTTAATTAAAGGCCTAATTGAATATGTCAATGATACTTATATTTTCATTAATCCTTATGTAGATTACCATGACAGCAAACACCTCTAACAACATCCTGCGATCAATCCTTGATAAGGAAAAATTGTCTGGGACAAATTTTCTGGATTGGCATCGAAACTTGAGGATTGTCCTCAAACATGATAAAAAGCTGTATGTCTTGGAGACACCTGTTCCTGAAGAGGAACCTCCTAGTTCTGCACCTAAGGCAGAAAGAGATGCTTATAAGAAGCATGTCGATGATGCCAATGAAACTGCTTGTCTCATGCTGGCTACCATGAACTCAGAATTGCAAAAGCAACATGAGAACATGTCAGCGTTCGATATGATCGAACACCTGAAGTTGCTCTATCAAGAGCAAGCAAGGCATGAGAGGTTTGAAGTTTCAAAAGCCCTTTTTCAAAGCAAGTTAGCTGAGGGAGCCCCTGTAGGTCCCCATGTACTCAAGATGATTGGGTATGTGGAAAACCTTGAGAGATTGGGTTTTCCCCTCGAAAAGGAACTTGCAACTGATTTGATCTTGCAATCATTGCCAGATAGTTTCAGTCAATTTGTCCTAAATTTCAATATGATTGATATGGACAAATCTCTTCCTGAACTGCTTGCCATGTTAAGAACTGCCGAGCAGAATCTGAAGTCAAAAGGGAAGTCCATTCTGATGATCGGAAATGGAAAGAGACAGAACAAAAGGCCCACTAAGCAGAGTGATAAGGGGAAGGGCAAGGAAGTTGCCAATCCCAGACCCACTGCTGCTTTGAAGCCTAGTGGAGGCATAACAAAAGAAGGCACCTGCTTCCATTGCGGTAAGACCGGACACTGGAAGAGGAACTGCCCAAAGTACCTGGAAGATAAGAAGAATGGAGTAGAGACTTCAACTTCAGGTATTTTTGTTATTAATTTATCTACTTCTGCATCATGGGTATTAGATACTGGATGCATTTCTCACATTTGTACAAATGTGCAGGAACTAAAAAGGAGTAGAGATTTGGCAAAAGGTGAAGTCGACCTACGAGTTGGCTATGGAGCAAAGGTTGTTGCTTTAGCCGTAGGAACTTTTGTATTGACTTTACCTAGTGGTTTAATAATTCAGTTAGAGAACTGTTATTATGTACCTGCAATTAGCAGGAATATTATTTCCATTGCTTGTTTGGACAAGTTTGGTTTTTCATTTATAATAAAGAACAATTGTTGCTTAATTTATTTGAATGATATATTCTATGCTACTGCACAAATGAACAATGGATTGTATGTCCTTGATCTTGAAATGCCTATTAATAACATTAATACAAAAGGGTGAAACCTAACGAGTTAAAACCAACTAGATAAGAATATTAAAACTCTTCGATCAGATCGAAGTGATGAGTATTTAATCCTAGAGTTTGATAACCATCTGAAAGAGTGTGGGATCCTATCCCAACTTACTCCTCCTGAAACATCCCAATGGAAGGGTGTATCTGAGAGAAGAAATCGAACCCTGTTGGACATGGTCCGATCCATGATGAGTCACACCAATCTTCCAAACTCCTTTTAAGGAAATACACCATTGACATCAGCTTACACACTTAACCGTGTTCCATCCAAAAGGTTGAAAAGATACCATATGAGATATGGAGTGGTAAGAGACCACATATGTCTTACATGAAGATTTGGGGTTGCGAAGTTTATGTGAAACGACAAATTTCAACTAAACTTGAGCCCAAATCTGACAAATGCTTATTTGTGGGGTATCCTAAAGAAACAAGAGGATATTATTTCTACAATCCTTCTGAGGGCAAAGTGTTTGTCGCTCGAACTTGAGTTTTCCTAGAAAGGGATTTTATTTCCAAAGGAATCAGTGGGAGGAAAGTAGAACTTGAAGAAATTCAAGAATCACAAAGTATCGATACACCTATGGAGGAATTAGAGCAGGAAACACAAGTAGTTGTGTAAGAGCAACCTGCTCAAATAGAACAAGACCAGCGTAGGTCAGGCAGGATACGTCACCTACCTGAGATATATGGATATCTGATCAAGGTGATGTATTACTCATGGATCAAGATGAGCCTGTGACCTACTCATGGAATCTTCGTTTTGATGAAACAGTAAAACTGTATGGATTCATCAAGAACGAAGATGAGACTTGTGTCTACAAGAAGGTTAGTGGGAGCATGATCGTATTCCTGGTATTATATGTAGATGACATATTACTCATTGGAATCGATATCCCTACCCTGCAACAAGTAAAGTCTTGGTTAGGGTAATGCTTTTCTATGAAGGACCTGGGTGAAGCAGCCAATCAGAATCTATAGAGATAGATCATGAAATGCTTGGCCTAAGTCAGACAAAGTGCTGAGACGCTTTAATATGAATGATTCCAATCTGGTTATGTGTTTTGCTTAAATGGTGGCACTGTGAGCTTGAAAAGTTCAACGCAAGATGCAGTTGCTGATTCTACAACTGAGGCCGAGTATATTGCTGCCTTAAGTGCAGCAAAGGAAGCTGTTTGGATCAATAAACTTGGCATAGTCCATAGCATTGTGGATCCCATTGTTTGTGTTATCGCACAAGCTAAGGAGCCTAGATCTCACCAACGATCCAAACACATACTTAGGCGTTGTGTGAAAATATGTAAAGTACCTACACTTGACAATATAGT
Organism: Lathyrus oleraceus; assembly: GCF_024323335.1. NCBI lineage: Eukaryota > Viridiplantae > Streptophyta > Magnoliopsida > Fabales > Fabaceae > Lathyrus > Lathyrus oleraceus. The sequence continues at coordinate 461,832,017 of NC_066583.1, read as the reverse complement.
TGACCCATTGACAAAGCCTCTTGCGCAGCAGAAGCATGATGGCCATACTAGATCAATGGGCATACGGGGTATGCCTGATTGGCTCTAGTGCTAGTGGGAGATTGTTGGTGTAAGCCCTAGAGGCCAATACTTTTGGTACTTGTATCGAATTATTTAAAGGCATTTTCTTTATTATGGTTGATTAATAAAGTCCCTAGAATAGATAGTCCGTTTAATGTATTAAGTGTGACTTAATCATGAGAAAACATTAAACATAAGGACGCTATTCTTAAAGCATCCGTAGTCGAGCTTTAATGTGAAGTGGGATAACATTAAAGCATTAAGACTATTATGTTTGTAGACTGATGATCACATCTTATGGATCATGGATAAAGAGTTATCAAGTTTTAAACATAGGTATGAATATTAGGAGTAATATTTATACCGGATTGACCCGCTATGAGAATACTATATAGAAAGTTATGCAAAAGTGTCATAAGTTATTCTCATGGTGATAATAGTGTATACCACTCTTCGACCTGAAACCACTATGGATCCTAGATGTAGAGTTGAGTGCCTTATTACTGATCCAACGTCATCCGTAACTGGATGACCATAAAGACAATTGATGAGTACTCCACAAAGCATGCTGAGGGACATGAGTGTCCTAGATGGAATTTGCCCATCCCGCGTAACAGGATAAATGTCTATGGGCCCAATATTGAACTGGACAAGGGTGGCACGGTCTATACCTTGTGTTCAATATAGACATAAGGGCAAAGGGGTAATTATACACATAATTATTATCACAGGAGGTTTTGTCAGATCACATGACATTTTCGTGACTTGGGTAGCAGTGATGTGTTGCTAGATACCGCTCACTGTTTATTATGTTAAATGCGTGATTTAATATAATTGCCAACGTCGCGAAAACCTATAGGGTCACACACAAAGGACGGATTGATGAGAGATAGAATAATTAAGGAACATCGTAATGTACGGTGTACTTAAGAAGAATACGAAATATGGTAAAGTACCAAATACTTAAGTGATTTTGGCATATTATGAGATATGAGCCAAAATGCACTTAAGTGGGATTTTTGGCTTGAAGCCCACACAAGTGGTTCTATAAATAGAGCTCTTGTGCAGAAGCTATGTATGGGAATACAACACAACTGAAGAGTTGGAATTTCGTATCTCTCTTTCTCTCACTCAAAGCCTTCATTCATAACAGCTAGCACTGCGATTGAAGGAATCCGTTCGTGTGGACTGAGTAGAGACGTTGTCATTGTTCAACGTTCGTGATCGCCCCGTGGATCTGTATCAAAGGTTTTGACCATTATCAGAGATCTGCACCAAAGGTTTGAATCGCCATAAGAGGTAACGATTCTATCACTGATCATGCCCATTCGTAAGGATCACTAAATGGAGAAATTTTTAAATTCCGCTGCGCCTTGGATGGCAATTCTCCAACACTGGATGGATTCAGTGGATCTAGCAGGAGAGGGGGTTTCGTTCAGATTGTATAGCCAGTTATTGCGGTTATGAACACTAGTCCTAGGATCGGGCATGGTGAATAGGCAAAGAACTTGGTTATTAATTATAAGCTCAAACTCATCAGATCCTAGGTTTGCTATAAACATAGTGTTGAAGAGGAAGGGTATACTCATAGTAGTAATGCCACAAAAAGGGCTTAAGTCAAGCATAGGCTGACGTAATCCGATAGCATTACCAATCATGGTTATCAAACCGCCTATTCGAATTGGTGCTCGTTCATCTTGGATAAGGTGGTCTAAATTTGCCAACATAAAAGTGGCACCGTTTACTGGACGGTTATGGGAACCACAAAATATGATGAAGAGTTCATCACGTGAAACTGTGGTACTGTTTGGCTTCTTCCCAAATAAGGTGTGGGTCAGGATCTTATGGAAATAACGGAAGGCCGGGTTATGTATGTTTCCAGAGAGAAACTCATGTTCCTCGGGATCGTCATTTCCAGTCAAGTTACCCCAAAAGTGTTCAAGTTCTCTATATTCAAAAAGTTCTTCTTGGCTCACTGTGAATGTGTCAAAGGATGTAGGGAAACCTAAAAGGTTGGTAAAATCTTGAATATTAAATTGGTACTCCATGTTAAACATTCTGAACTGGATGAAACCTCTGCTTATTCCTTTTCCACGGCTGGGTAGATAGATCAGAGAACTAAGGAATTCTAGAGTCAGTCTCCGGTAAGTGACGAATTGTCTACGGATAGGAGCGGTTTCTCACCCTATCTGACTCAGCAAATACATGACAGTTTGTCTTAGTCCAAGGGCAGTCATTGCCCAGTCATCAGCATACAGACTAGGTAGCATCTCTCTCGTGGCTAGTTCCTCAAACTTTTGTTTCTGAGCTGTTCCTCTGAATTTGATACCCATACGATCAATTTGTCCCATCAGGTTAGTGTTGGCTAGAGAAAAGAAAAACAAGAGTTTTAGTCAGGATTTGGCCAAATGCCGAAAGAAGAAGAGAAAAGTTTTTAATAAATAAAAATAAATTAAGAATGAATACTAAACAAAAATTAAAAGAATAATTAAGGAAGAAATAGAAAAATAATAATAGAAGAAAATAATAAAATATTTGTGGGTTGTCTCCCACTAAGCGCTTTGTTTAATGTCGCAAGCTCGACATAAAAACTATCAATTATAATCTATAAGTTCTTGAGGCATTTCGTCTAAGTGCAAGACTTGCGAATCTTCAGTGTTTTCTGCATAGTGATAATGTTTTAGACGTTGCCCGTTTACGGTAAATGGTTCCATAGATTTGCCTTTAATTTCTACTGCTCCACTGGGAAAAACATTGGTGATTTGAAAAGGACCTGACCATCTAGATCGTAGTTTTCCCGGGAATAACTTTAGTCTGGAGTTAAATAAAAGGACTGCATCGCCTTGTTTGAAGATTTTCCTTGATATGCGCTTATCATGCCATTGTTTTGTTCTTTCTTTGTAGATTCTGGCATTTTCGTAAACGTCTCTTCTGAGTTCCTCTAATTCGCTTATATCAAGGATTCTCTTTTCGCCGGCGGCTTTATAGTTTAAATTTAGATTTTTAATAGCCCAATAGGCTTTATGTTCTAATTCTACCGGGAGGTGACAGGATTTTCCATAAATTAGCTTAAATGGGGTTGTCCCTATGGGAGTTTTGTAAGCAGTTCGGTAAGCCCATAAAGCTTCTGGTAATTTCAATGACCAGTCTTTCCTTGAAGTGGCGACTGTTTTCTCTAGTATCTGTTTGATTTCTCTGTTAGACACTTCCACTTGCCCACTGGTTTGAGGGTGGTAAGGTGTCGCTACTCTATGTCTTACGCCATACTTAAGCAGTAGTTTTTCGAGTACCTTGGATATGAAATGCGATCCACCATCACTGACTACTATTCTTGGGACACCAAACCTTGGAAATATTATATTCTTAAAGAGTCTAGTTACTACTCGTGTGTCGTTTGTTGGAGAAGCTATAGCTTCAATCCATTTCGATACGTAGTCAACTGCCACGAGTATGTATTTGTTACCGAAAGAGGATGGAAAAGGTCCCATGAAGTCTATTCCCCACACGTCGAAAATCTCTACTTCCAAAACGCCCTTTTGTGGCATCTCGTCACGTCTAGATATGTTTCCTGTGCGTTGACATCTGTCACATTTCTTAATAGCTGCATGTACATCCTTCCATATATTTGGCCAATAGAAACCGGCTTGTAGGATTTTAGAGCAGGTCTTGGATGTACTTGCGTGTCCACCATAAGGAGCGGAGTGACAGTGTTGGATTATATTTTCTACCTCTTCTTCGGGTATACACCGACGGAAAATACCATCGGGGCCTCTTTTAAAAAGTAAGGGGTCATCCCAGTAATAATGTTTTATGTCATAGAAGAATCGTTTCTTCTGTTGGTAGGATAAGGTAGGTGGAACTATTTCGGTAGCTAAATAATTGACGAGGTCAGCGTACCACGGTGTAACAGATATAGCTAAAGTGGTTTCTACCTGTTTATCAGCGTTATTTTCTTCCAAAGTAGCTATAAGTTTATCGTACGAGAAATCATCGTTGATCGATGTTCTTTCCGGTTCAAGGTTCTCAAGTCTAGAGAGGTGATCTGCTACTACGTTTTCAGTTCCTTTCTTGTCTTTGATTTCCAAATCGAACTCTTGTAGCAAAAGGATCCACCTTAGGAGTCTAGGTTTAGCATCCTTTTTTGTTAAGAGGTATTTGATAGCAGCGTGGTCAGTGTAGATGATTATTTTGGCTCCGACCAAGTAAGAACGAAATTTATCTAGCGCAAACACTATTGCTAGAAGTTCTTTCTCGGTTGTGGCGTAATTCATTTGTGCTTCATCTAGAGTTCTACTTGCGTAATATATAACATGAAGCTTTTTATCCTTTCGTTGTCCCAAAACAGCACCTACAGCGTAATCACTAGCATCACACATTATTTCGAATGGTTCATTCCAATCTGGTGTCTGCATTATGGGTGCGGAGATCTGTGCTTGTTTAAGCGTTTGAAATGCTTCTAAACATTTATTGTCGAATATGAATTCAGCATCTTTCATTAATAACCCGGTTAAAGGTTTAGTTATTTTAGAGAAGTCTTTAATGAATCGTCGGTAGAAACCGGCATGTCCTAAGAAGCTTCGTACTTCTCTCACAGTTTTCGGGGGTTGAAGATTTTCGATTACCTCTATTTTAGCTTTGTCTACTTCAATTCCTCTGTTCGAGATGATGTGTCCTAAAACAATTCCTTCTTGTACCATAAAGTGACATTTTTCTCAATTAAGTACTAGGTTTACTTTTACACATCGCTCTAGAACTCTCTCTAGGTTTTCAAGACATTCTTCAAAGCTTTGTCCGCATACGGAAAAGTCATCCATAAATACTTCCATGATGTTTTCTAGAAAATCGGCGAATATTGCCATCATGCACCTTTGGAAAGTTGCAGGAGCGTTACACAAGCCAAATGACATTCGTCTATAAGCGAAGGTACCAAAAGGGCACGTGAACGTTGTCTTTTCTTGGTCATCAGGGTGAATTGGTATTTGAAAGAAACCTGAGTAACCGTCTAGATAGCAGAAATGAGAATGTTTGGCTAATCGTTCTAACATCTGGTCAATGAATGGTAAAGGGAAATGATCTTTTCGGGTTGCTTTGTTTAGTTTCCTATAGTCAATGCACATTCTCCATCTCGATTCGATTCGTTTGGTTATAGTTTCTCCTTTTTCATTTTCAATGACTGTTACACCTCCTTTCTTTGGTACTACGTGTACAGGACAAACCCATTTGCTATCAGATATAGGATATATGACACCTGCCTCTAATAACTTGGTTATTTCCTTCTCCACTACTTCACTCAGGATCGGGTTTAGTCTCCTCTGGTGTTCCCTAGAAGTTTTAGAGTCTTCTTCTAGCATGATGCGGTGCATACAAATAGAGGGACTTATTCCTTTAAGATCGGTGATGTTGTAACCTAGTGCGGTTGGATATTTTCTTAAGATATGCAGGAGTTTTTCTGTTTCGAGTCTTCCTAGGTCAGCATTAACTATCACTGGTCGTTCAAGCTCTAAGTCTAGGAATTCATATCTCAGATTCTTGGGAAGTGTTTTCAGGTCTAAGGTTGGTTTCTTAAGGCATTGCGTAGGGTCCGGTGTTATTGCTAAACATTGGTTAAGTTTGTCTTCTACAAGATAGTCAGATGATTTGTCTTTTTCTAACTCCGTTTCTTTTATGCATTCATCGATGATATCCATGAAGTAACACGTATCTTCTATTGCAGGTGCTTTCAAAAATTGGGAAAGAATGAACTCAATTTTCTCTTCTCCTACTTCAAAAGTGAGTCGTCCTCGTTTCACGTCTATGATTGCACCGGCAGTTGCTAAGAACGGTCTTCCCAGTATAATGGGTGTAACTTCATCTTCTCTAATATCCATAATTATAAAATCAGTTGGAATGTAGAATTGACATATGCGCACTGGAACGTTTTCAAGAATTCCTACAGGATATTTGACGGAACGATCTGCTAGTTGCACAGACATTTTAGTTGGTCGTAAGTCTCCCATTTCAAGTCTCTTGCATATGGATAAAGGCATAACACTAATACCGGCTCCTAAATCGCATAAGGCTTTGTCAATGACAAATTTTCCTATGTGACAGGGTATAGAGAAACTACCTGGGTCTTTAAGTTTAGGAGGCATATTCTGGATTATAGCGCTATATTCAGCGGTGAGTGTAACGGTTTCGCTATCTTCAAGTTTCCTTTTATTAGAAAGAATTTCTTTTAAAAACTTGGCATATGAGGGCATCTGCGTAATAGCTTCTGTAAACGGAATTGTGACGTTTAATTGTTTTAGTAGGTCAACAAATTTTTTGAATTGGCCCGCATCTTTGGTTTTAATAAGCCTTTGAGGGTAAGGGACAGGTGGTTTATAAGGTGGTGGAGGTACATAAGGTTCCTTCTTTTCTACGGTTTCCTTGTTACTCTCTTCCTTTTCCTTAGGTTCACTTTCCTCCTCAGTTGACTTTTTAGAGTTTTGGTTTTCTATCCTTGGGTCAGACGGTCCTTCCACTTCCGTTCCACTTCTCAGTATAATTGCATGAGCGTGGCTTCTTGGGTTAGGTTGGGGTTGGCCAGGAAATGTACCAGTTGGGGCAGCAGTAGGCGCTTGTTGTTGAGCTACTTGTGAAATTTGCGTTTCCAGCATTTTGTTATGAGTAGCCAGGGCATCTACTTTACTTGCTAGTTGTTTAATTTGTTCGCCAGTGTGTACATTCTGGTTTAAGAAATCTTTATTGGTTTGCTGTTGAGAAGCTATAAAGTTTTCCATCATGATTTCCAAGTTGGATTTCCTAGGGGCGTTATTGTTAGGTGTAGATGGGATCGGCTTCTGATATCCCGGAGGTATAGCTGGGGCTTGATTTGGAGATTGTCCAGGTGCGTATAAAGCATCATTACTCTTATATAAAAAATTGGGATGATTCTTCCAATTTGAGTTATAGGTGTGCGAGTAGGGGCTTCCTTGAGCATAGTTTACTTGCTCCGCTTGGATTCCTGTTAGGAGTTGACAATCTGCAGGAGTGTGACCTTGGATTCCACAGACTTCGCAATTCTGAGTTATGGCAACTACAGTGACTGGAGGTGATACATTTAAAGTTTCAATTTTCTGGACCAGAGCATCCACTTTTGCATTAACATGATCAAGGTTACTTATCTCGTACATGCCAGTTTTCGTTTGAGGTTTTTCTACCATTGTTCGTTCGCTTCCCCACTGATAGTGGTTTTGAGCCATGCTTTCGATAAGTTGGTAAGCGTCAGCATAAGGTTTGTTCATTAGTGCACCACCTGCGGCGGCGTCTATTGTTAACCTCGTGTTGTACAGGAGACCCTTATAGAAGGTATGAATTACTAACCAGTCCTCTAAACCATGGTGTGGACAAAGTCTCATCATGTCTTTGTATCTTTCCCATGCTTCGAAAAGAGACTCGTTATCTTTCTGTTTAAATCCATTTATCTGGGCTCTTAACATAGCTGTTTTGCTTGGCGGAAAGTATCGAGCAAGAAAAACTTTCTTCAACTCGTTCCATGTGGTGACTGAGTTGGAGGGAAGAGATTGAAGCCATCTTCTAGCGCTATCTCTTAATGAGAAAGGAAAAAGACGAAGTCGAATTGCCTCTGAAGTGACACCATTAGCTTTAACAGTACCAGCGTATTGGACAAATACGGATAAATGAAGGTTTGGATCCTCGGTAGGATTTCCAGAGAATTGGTTCTGTTGTACTGCCTGCAACAGTGAAGGTTTGAGTTCAAAGTTGTTTGCTTCGATTGCGGGTGGAGCAATACTTGAATGCGGCTCATCTTGCGATGGAGCGGCGTAATCTCTAAGAGCACGAGCTGGTTCTGCCATCTCAGGTATCGAAGGGAAAATATTTTTGAAATCAGGAAGTTCAACAAGAGGGAGATTGTTTGCAGCACGATATTCCCGAATTCGTCGTAAGACTCGGAGATATAGTTCGATATCCTTGATTCGTAAGTAGAACGGCTCGCCTTGTGAGCGAGTGTGTGGCATACAAATCAACGAAAGAAAGAAAAGAGAAAGAAAAGCCTTAGTCTCTACAGCGTAACAGAAGAGTTACGATATCGACTAAATAAAAGTCCCCGGTAACGGCGCCAAAAACTTGATTGCGACTTTATGAGTCGAATTTGGGGTACAAACTGCAAGTGCACAGTTCTATCGCATAGTTTTAAAAGATATCGATCCCACAGGGACTTATGAATCGATATACCGTTATCTAAGGTTACTTCGTAAAGCTAAGGCAGGTAATGCTTTGATTGTTTGGGGGAAAAGCTAAAACTAAAATAAGATCTAAAATAAATATCTAATAAGCGGATATCGGTATGTAGTTCGTCGTAATTAGGGAATCAATTCTTTGTTGGTTTCTTGGTTTTAAAATAAATCTTTTCAGTTGACGCTATTGATTAAAAGTCTTATCTCAAACTCTCGCTCTGTTGAATAAACTATGATTTTATATTAACGTAGTTGTCACTTATAGTTAAGTCAAAAACCACTTTTTGAAAACAATAGGATCCGTAGAAACTCTTTTTAAGAAAATACTAATCGTTTAAACACCCTTATCTCAAACTCTCGCTCTGTTGACTTAGGTTATATAATTAAACTCAAATGCTTAACTCTCGTCCTCACATTCAATCTTTAAAAATACTTTTTGAAAAATGTTAGAATTTAATTAACTCTAAAAATTGCTCTCGCCCTGATCTAGAATTAATGTCCAATTTACACTGTCCAGTCAAAAACTCAAACTCTCGCTCTATTTCTTTTAACTTCTTTATGTCTTTTACTTTCGTACAAAAACCTTGTTATTAAACCTGTAAATTGAGACCGTAAAAAGAGTGATTTTAATTTTAAACTTAATTAAACCAATTTGGTTTTGATTCCTTCATTCCGCTTACTTTACATACCGATACCTAAGTAAATCAGCCAGACATGCTAAACAGACTTAAATAATTATCATGCATAAACAGATTCATCTCAGACAAATAATATAAATAAACAGTAAAACAGGGCATATATAAATTCAAACAATAATTAAAGAACCTGAGAAATTAAATAGTAGTCTTGAACAGTCCACCACAGGCCGGTTGGATTTGTTCTTGAATTCTTCAATCAGGCAGAAAAAAAATAAAAGCGAAGGAATAAAAAACTAGATTCTAACGTAAGGTTAGATCCGGTAAAAGGTACACAATAGTTTCCGGTGTAGAAACTATTGTGCGAAAAAGAATTAACTAAATGCTAAAAAGGAAAATAGAAATTGCAAGGGAAAACAATATAAAACTCGTACAAGTATTGCTGTAAAAATATGCTTAAGCTGCTGGAAAAGAAAAAATGCGAAAAAGCAAAAACGGCAAAGAAATCTGGAAAAAGCGTGGAACCGAGAGCTTTCCCAAAAAGCTACTATTTATACTGCTACTTGTGTAACTGCTTCCAAGGGTTTTCCGTAAATATAGCCATTACGTTGTAAAAGGGTCAAGCGTGAAAGTAGCTTCAACGTGGTCTGTTTCAACGTGGTCTGTTGCGTTCCTGGTGCCAAAAATATAGGGGAATGGTGTGACGTCCGTCACACCATGTGTGACGCTCGTCACAGGAGTGTGCAAAGCGTGACGCTCGTCACAGCCTTTGTGACGCTCGTCACAGGCACAACGCCTGTGCTTTTTGGGTTGGGCTTTGGCTTTTGATATTTGCTTCTTTTCATTCCTTTTTGCACCTCCTTTTCTTCCTTTTTTACTTGTGCTTCAAATAAACCACCTGAGATAAATAGAAAGAAAATACTGCGTAATATCTAATAAAATGAAATAAATTGAAGTAAATAATAATATAATTTAATTAAATTGAGTCCTAGAATGTGATACTATTTCATGTTATCACATCTATATGCCATATTTCATAATCATGATATGCAGTGATAGCAAGTAAAATCCGAACAAATTTAAGCATTGCGACTGGTGAAAAAGTTTCATCATAGTCAACCCCATGAATTTGTTCATATCCTTTTGCAACCAGTCTTGCCTTATAGGTATGTATCTTACCATCCATGTCAGTCTTCTTTTTGAAGACCCACTTACATCCTATAGGGTTAACTTCTACAGGAGGCTCTACCAAGGTCGAAACCTGGTTTGTGTACATGGAATCCATTTCAGATTTCATGGCTTCTAGCCACTTCTTAGACTCAGGACCAGTTATGGCCTCTTGGTAGGTCACATGCTCATCTTGATCCATGAGTAATACATCATCTTGATCAGTTATGAGATATCCATATCTCTCAGGTAGGTGACATATCCTGCTTGACCTACGTTGGTCTTGTTCTACTTGAGTTGGTTGCTCTTCCATAACTACTTGTGTTTCCTGCTCTAATTCCTCCCTAGGTGTATCAATGCTTTGTGATTCTTTAATTTCTTCAAGCTCTACTTTCCTCCCACTGATTCCTTTAGAAATAAAATTCGTTTCTAGGAAGACTCCAGTTCGAGCGACAAACACTTTGCCCCTCAAAAGGATTGTAGAAGTAATACCCTCTTGTTTCTTTAGGATACCCCACAAATAAGCATTTGTCAGATTTCGGCTCAAGATTAGTTGAAATTTGTCGTTTCACATAAACTTCACAATCTCAAATCTTCATATAAGACATATGTGGTTTGTTACCACTCCATATCTCATATGGTATCTTCTCAACCTTTTTGGATGGAACACAATTAAGTGTGTAAGTTGCTGTCAATAGTGCATGTCCCTAAAAGGAGTTTGGAAGATCGACGTGACTCATCATGGATCGGACCATGTCTAACAAGGTTCGATTTCTTCTTTCAGATACACCGTTCCATTGGGGTGTTCCAGGAGGATTAAGTTGGGGTAGAATCCCACACTCTTTCAGATGGTCATCAAACTCCAGACTTAAATGTTCAGCACATCGATCTGATCGAAGAGTTTTAATATTCTTACCTAGTTGGTTTTGTACTTCATTCTTGAATTCCTTGAAATTTTTAAAGGACTCTGATTTGTGTTTCATTAAATACACATAACCATATCTACTGAAATCATCAGTAAATGTGATGAAGTACTGAAAACCTCTTATGACTGGTATGTTCAGTGGTCCACATACACCAGTATGTATGAGGGTCAAAAGATCATTAGCCCTTTCACCTTTTCCTGTGAATGGAGACTTTGTCATCTTTCCATTTAAACAAGATTTGTATGTCTCATATGATTCATAATCAAAAGAGTCCAAGAGTCCATCTTTATGAAGTTTGGAAATGCGTTTCTCATTTATGTGGCCTAATCAACAATGCCAAAGGTAAGTTGGATTTAACTCATTAGGTTTCATCCTTTTAGTATTAATGTTATAAATAGGCATTTCAAGATCAAGGACATATAGTCCATTGTTCATTTGTGCAGTAGCATAGAATATATCATTCAAATAAATGGAGCAACAGTTATTCTTTATTATGAATGAAAAACCAAACTTGTACAAACAAGAAATGGAAATAATATTCCTGCTAATTATAGGTACATAATAACAGTTCTCTAATTGAATTATTAAACCACTAGGTATAGTCAATACATAAGTTCCTACGGCTAAAGCATCAACCTTTGCTCCATTGCCAACTTGTAGGTCAACTTCACCTTTTTCCAAGTCTTTACTCCTTTTTAGCCCCTGCACATTAGTACAAATGTGAGAACCGCATCCAGTATATAATACCCATGATGCAAAAGTAGATATATTAATTTCAATAACAAAAATACTTGAAGTTGAAGTCTCTACTCCATTCTTCTTATCTTCCAAGTACTTTGGGCAGTTTCTCTTCCAGTGTACGGTCTTACCGCAATGGAAGCAAGTGCCATCCTTTGCTATGCCTCCACTAGGCTTCAGAGCAGGAGCAATGGGTTTGGGTTTGGCAACTTCTTGCCTTTCCCTTTACCACCCTGCTTGGTGGGCCTTTTATTCTGTTTCTTTCCATTCCGATCATCAGAATGGACTTCCCTTTTGACTTCAGATTTTGCTCATCATCTCTTAACATGCATAGCAGTTCAGGAAGAGTTTTGTCCATATCATTCATGTTGAAATTAAGGACAAATTAACTGAAGCTGTCTGGCAACGATTGCAAGATCAAATCAGTCGCAAGTTCCTTTCCGAGGGGAAAACCCAACCTCTCAAGGTTATCCACATACCCAATCATCTTGAGCATATGGGGACCTATAGGGGCTTCCTCAGCTAACTTACCTTGAAAAAGGGCTTTTGAAACTTCAAACCTTTCATGCCTTTCCTGCTCTTGATAGAGCATCTTTAGATGTCCGATCATATCGAACGCTGCCATGTTCTCATGTTGCTTTTGCAACTCCGATTTCATGGTAGCTAGCATGAGGAAAGCAGTTTCATTAGCATCATCGACATGCTTCTTATAAGCATCTCTTTCTGCCTTAGGTGCAAAATTAGGAGGTTCCTCTTCAGGAACGGGTTTCTCCAAGACATACAACTTTTTATCATGCTTGAGGACAATCCTCAGATTTTGGTGTCAATCCAGAAAATTTGTCCTAGACAATTTTTCCTTATCAAGGATTGATCGTAAAATGTTGTTAGAGGTGTTTGTTGTCATGGTAATCTGCATGAAAAACATGAAAATATAAGTATCATTAAAATAACATATTTAATTAGGCATTTAATTAAATATGCTCCCACTATTTTACTCAAAACAAATGACCCTCACCATTTGATTCGGAAAATCCCATTGGAATATTTTCTAGTGGGTCGAGATCCACATTTCACTTTGTTTTAAGTCCGCGTAGGCGAATTACACAAAACTAGGCTATTTAGGTAGGAACTCCTTCCAATTGTATCTAATACAACTCTCGAATATTTTAGTTGGATGAATAACTCCTTATTCCAATCCATCATATGGATCATTTCCAACCATTGCTTCTAAATATATATAATCTTATTATAATTTGTTTAGTTAAGTCCGACCCGTTGTTTTAGCAATTGGATATTACAATTATCCCATCGCACCTTACTAATATAGAACATGCACCTCGCGTAGGCGAAACCTACATTATTCGATACTAGTCTTGATGAGTGCTAAAACTTGGAAAGCATAAACTTAATATTTAATTTGAGGGAATTTACAATTATTTTGATCTCACCGGATTATTTATCATATAAATCTTCTCTCACATGCATCAACATACATTCACATGCATTAACATACATACAAAATGAAACAGTTATGGTCCCTAGCGCAATTGTTCTCCTAAGCCAATGAGAGAACCTAAGTTAACCTAATAACGATCTAAGCTTCTCCAAGCAAGATCTTCAAGGTTTTCCTCCTTTAATATTATATTCTTCTCTTTCTTAATAACATTACATTACATAAAAGAAACTCGTTTTACATACGAGGGAGTGAGATGAGAAAAGAAGTTACATTAAGAGATTAAAAGAGAGGCACGACACGCATACCGTATTTTAAAATCCCAAAAACAAAATAAAGGAAAACTAAGACCATACCTGATCACCATAAGAGAATAATAATAAACAAATTATTATTATTAATTTAAATTCTATTAATTAAATAAACCAAATTAAATTTAGGCGATTGATCACACTACGCAGAGTTAGTCGGGGATTCCGCTGCCCGGTCAGCGGACGGGGGTCAATGGGGCATCGCCGTTTTTAATGAACAATTCATTTGAAACTGACGTCGTTTTTCGCATCAACACTTGATATTTTAAAGTACAACTCTTGTGCAGTCACAACCCTAATCGCATAACTATTTGACATCACAACCCTTGTACCGTCATGAACCCTAATGCAACAATTTCATACCGTAAAACACACCTAGATTGAAATTTCAGTATGATCGATCAACACGTCATTGCTTCACCATACTAATGTCGGATTTCGAAGCAAATGCCCATTGATCTCTCAAAGGAAAACAATCATTAAGTGTTTGAATAAACAAAATAGAAACAATATATCATATATACCATATTTTGCATCATAATCACTTATATCATATATATAAATTGATCGATCTCATTTGTGTAACCTATGGACGGTCGATGTATCGATGCTTTACCATACTAACGTCGGATTCCAAAGCATAGTCAACATCAATCATCCAAATCATACACACATGATGCCAAATCTAATTACTCGTTTATTGTTTAATTCATTCTGTCTTTTAATCGTATTAATACAGAAAATAAACAACATTCAAATGCATGGTTTTGTAAGTGGCTCTGATACCACTTAAGGAAAATTGCGATCCAAAACGTAGCGGAAATTAAAATTTTCCTTTAGTGATACTCACGAATGGGCATGATCAGTGATAGAAATCGTTACCTCTTGTGGCGATTGAAACCTTTGTTGTAAATCTAAGGAGTGATCACGAGCGTTGAATCGTGACAACACCTCTACTCAGTCCACACAGACGGATTCCTTCAGTCTCAGTGTTGGCTGCTACCAATGAAGGCTTAGAGAGAGAGAGAGAGAGAGAGCGAGCGAGAGAGAGAGAGAGAGAGAGAGAGAGAGAGACGAAATTTCATCAAGTGAAATACTTCTGCACAAGGGTTCTATTTATAAAACCACTTGTGTGGGTTGCAAGCTAAAAAGCCTACTTAAGTGTATGTGGCCCATATCTTATGGTATACCCAAAATCACTTGAGCGTGTGGTACCTTACCACATTTCATATTCTACTTAAGTGCACCGTACCTTACGATGTTCTACAATTCACTTAAATGCACTGTACATTACGGTGTTCCTTATTTATCTCTCATCAATCCGTCCTTTTGTGTGTGACCCTGTAGATTTTCGCGACATTGACAATTATATTAAATCACGTATTTAACATAATAAACAGTGAGAAGTATCTAGCAACACATCACTGCTACCCAAGACACGAAAAATATTATGTTTTATGATAAATTCCCTTTTGTGATAATACTTGTATGTACAATTACCCTTTTGCCCTTATGTCTATATTGAACGCAAGGCATATACCGTGTCATCCTTGTCCAGTTCAATATTGGGCCCTTAGACATTTATCTTATTATGCAAGATGGACAAATTCCATCTAAGTCACTCATGTCCCTTAGCATGCTTTATGGAGTACCCATCAACTGTCTTTATGGTCATCTAGTTGCGGACAATTTTTGATCAACAATAAGACACTCGACTCTACATCTAGGGTCCACAGTGGTTTCAAGTTGAAGGGTGGTATACATCACTATCACATTAAGAATAACGTATGACACTTTGCATAACATTCTATATAGTATTCTCATAGCGGGTCAATCCAGTATAAGTATTACTCTTAATATTCATACCTATGTTTAAGACTTGATAACTCCTTATCCATGATCCATGAGATGTGATCATCAGTCTATATACATAATAATCTTAATTCTTTAATGTTATTCCACTTCACAACAAAGCTCGACTACGGATACTTTAAGAATAATGTCCTTATGTTGAATGGGATCTCATGATTAAGTCACACTTGATACATTAAATGGACTAGTTATTCTAGGGACTTTATTAAACAAACATAATAAAGAAAAATCCTTTTATTATTAATAAATAATTCGATACAAGTACCAAAAGTATTGGCCTCTAGGGCTTACACCAACACCAACTCGTCCATCTCTACGACTGACACCATCTTATACTCTGCTAAATCAAACAACCTACTAAATCTTACATTCAAAGGAGTACCATCAAGACAAAGGTCTTTCCAAAACAAAGAAGAAATCCCATCTGCTATCTTCTGATTAATGTTATCAAGCAACCACCCTTCATCAATCAAACTAACATTATTCCTTATGTTTTTCCAATTCCTCCACTAAATAAATCACAACCTCCCCCAAAAAAATATACCAAATACTTTCAATCTCGTTTAGAATCCTCCAAAACCATTTAACAAGTAAGGCTAAGTTAAACTCCTTCAACCTCCTAACTCTAAACCACCATTTAATCTAGAAACATTTTCTCACTTCCTCACCTAAAAAAATGCATTAAAAATATATTCAAGAGAAAATATGATACCTGAGGACCCCGTGAAGAAGGAAATAAAGTAGACTGGAACAGACGACATGACATTTTTAATGAGAATCAGACGCCCCCCCCCCCCCCCCCCCCCCCACACACACACACAGAAAATGACTCTTCCACCTTAACAACCTTCTTTTGATCTGATCCATTAGAGAATACAAAAAATTGACCTTCATAGAGTCACCACCAATAGGTAGCCCCAAATACAAAAAAGGTTGGTGATCATGCTTACAGTTCATAACCAACACTGCCTCATGCAGCCAAGATTCAAAGACGTTTGACCCCAAACAACATGCTTTTATGAAAGTTAACTTTAAAACCCGATATAGCTTTAAAAAATCAAGACCACTTTCAAAGCTTGGACATTAACCCAACCTTTACCTCCACCAATAGAGTATAGCGTCAATAAATTATAAATGAGAAATAGAAGTAACACTTGCGCCCCCACTCCATAACCTATATACACTACGCCAAAAACTGGAATAGACAGCGCACCTTAGAGGGCGCTTTATTACAAAAGCGCTCTCTAAAGTGAAGCGAAAAAATAAGGAGCAATAGACAACGCACTTTAGAGGGCGCTTTTGTAATAAAGCGTCCTCTAAGGTGAAGCGAAAAAATAAGGAGGAGATAGAGGGACAACAATACATGACGCTTTTTAGAAAGCGCCCTCTAAGGTTACCCTTAGAGGGCGCTTTTAATAAAGCGCTGTTATAAGTCCATGTGCATTTCCAGCTTATAAAGCGCTTCTGGAAAGCCTTAGAGAGCGCTTCCATAAGCGCCCTCTTAGGCCCCCTTTAGAGGGCGCTTTTTTTCCACAAGCGCCCTCTAAGGTCCCCTTTAGTAAACATTAAAATTATAACATACTGCGCGTTTTGTTATTTCACTCTCTGTTATTTTCGTTCTTTTTCACGTTAGGGTTCTAAGGCGTTCTCCTTCCACCTCTGTTAGATCTACGACGTTTCCTCCTTCTACCAATCAAAGGTACACGATGTTGGTGTAAGCCCTAGAGGCCAATACATTTTGGTACTTGTATCGAATAATAAAAGGCATTCTCTTTATTATGGTTGATTAATAAAGTCCCTGGAATAGATAGTCCGTTTAATGTATTAAGTGTGACTTAATCATGAGAACACATTAAACATAAGGACACTATTCCTAAAGTATCCGTAGTCGAGCTTTAGTGTGAAGTGGGATAACATTAAAGCATTAAGACTATTATGTTTGTAGACTGATGATCACATCTCATGGATCATGGATAAAGAGTTATCAAGTCTTAAACATAGGTATGAATATTAGGAGTAATATTTATACCGGATTGACCCGCTATGAGAATACTATATAGAAAGTTATGCAAGGTGTCATAAGTTATTCTCATGGTGATAATAGTGTATTCCACTCTTCGACCTGAAACCACTATGGATCCTAGATGTAGAGTCGAGTGCTTTATTGCTGATCCAACGTTATCCGTAACTGGATAACCATAAAGGCAGTTGATGGGTACTCCACAAAGCATGCTGAGGGACATGAGTGACCTAGATGGAATTTGCCCATCCTGCATAACAGGATAAATGTCTATGGGCCCAATATTGAACTGGACAAGGATGACACGGTCTATGCCTTGTGTTCAATATAGACATAAGGGCAAAAGGGTAATTATACACATAAGTATTATCACAGAAGGAATTGTCAGATCACATGACATTTTCGTGTCTTGGGTAGCAGTGATGTGTTGCTAGATACCGCTCACTGTTTATTATGTTAAATGTGTGATTTAATATAATTGCCAACGTCACGAAAACCTACAGGGTCACACACAAAGGACGGATTGATGAGAGATAGAGTAACTAAGGAATATCGTAAGGTACGGTACCCTTAAGTGAATTATAGAACATCGTAAGGTACGGTGTACTTGAGTAGAATACGAAATGTGGTAAGGTACCATGGGCTTAAGTGATTTTGGGCATATTATAAGATATGGGCCAAAATACACTTAAGTGGGCTTTTTAGCTTGAAGCCCACACAAGTGGTTCTATAAATAGAACCCTTGTGCAGAAGCAAAAATTTGCGGTTGCATCCTTTTCGTTTTCACTCTCTCTCTCTCTCTCACTCAAAGCCTTCATTCGTACCAGCTAGCACTGAGATTGAAGGAACCCGTTCGTGTGGACTGAGTAGAGACGTTGTCATCGTTCAACGTTCGTGATCGCTTCGTGGATCTGCATCAAAGGTTTTGATCGTTACAAGAGATCTGCACCAAAGGTTTCAATCGTCACAAGAGGTAAATATTCTATCACTGATCATGACCATTCGTAAGGATCTCTAAAGGAGAAATTTTAATTTCCGCTGCGCTTAGGGTCGCAATTCTCCTTCACACGATGCATACATTATTACTTGCACTATTGCTTTGTTTTAGCTTTGCCCCATTTCAGTTTTATGTTATTGTTGTCTATGCTACGTTTGTTTCGACCTGTAAAGTTTCAATATTCATAGTCATTTAAATAGTTTGGGTTTATTAGGCAATTGACGGTTGGTTTTTAGTGACCATGATAGCGCATGCAATGGGACTACATTACCCAGTAGTTAGGGTTATACGACCTATGAACATCTGATTTTGTGTCAACACCAGTATCATTAGAAACCTAGGTCCGAATGTGTTTGAATTCTTCATTAACAGCCAACCAGTACATAGCGTAGCTAGTAACTTAAGAAGTTTAGGTATGGATGTTATTTGATAGAGTAAATGGAGACATGAATGCTCTGCACAGAGTATCTTCTGAAATTGGTTTCTCTTCTGAAATTTTTTTTTGTTTATTCTAATTAGTAATGGATAATACATGGATGTCTTCCAATCGATTGTCGAGAGAGTACGAGAATGGGGTATCAAAATTCGTTAAGTTTGCCGTTGCGCACGCCGAAGACCCCAGTAGAATGATATGTCCTTGCTTGGGTTGTTGTTATGGGAAACGGGTTGACGCAGTTCAGTTGACATCGCATCTAATGAGGCATGGAATTGATCGAAGTTATACATGTTGGAATTTGCATGGTGAGAAAAGTAACGAGAATGTTGAACCGGGGGATAGTACGACCTATGCCTCAAACTATAGTGGCGCAGATACATACGATTGTGATCGAGTTGAAGAGATTGCAGAAGCACTTGAAGGAGATCTTAAGGATTGTCCCAAAATGTTTGAGAGGTTGGTAAGTGATGCAGAGAAACCTTTGTATGATGGTTGCACTAAATTCACAAGATTGTCTGCGGTATTAAAGTTGTACAACTTAAAGGCGGGCAATGGATGGTCGGATAAAAGTTTCACAGAGTTATTAGCCCTTTTGAAAGATATGCTTCCTGAGGATAATGTTCTTCCCAATCGAACATATGAGACCAAAAAGATGTTGTGCTCTATTGGCATGAGCTATGATAAGATACATGCATGTCCAAACGATTGTGTTTTGTTTCGAAATGAGTATGCATCGTTAAATGAGTGTCCTAAATGCGGTGTCTCGCGATATAAGAACAAGTTGTCTCCAGCAAAAGTCTTGTGGTATTTTCCTGTTATTCTGAGATTTAGACGCATGTTTCGTAGTGAAATCGATTCAAGACACTTGACCTGGCATGCAGATGAAAGAATTATAGATGGAAAGTATCGACATCCGGCAGATTCACCACAGTGGTTGAAAATTGATAATGATTATCCTGAATTTGGAGAAGAATCAAGAAACCTTCGTTTGGCATTATCTACTGATGGAATGAACCCACACGGTATCCAGAGTATCTCACACAGTACATGGCCTGTGATTATTATGATTTATAACCTACCTCCATGGCTATGTATGAAGCGTAAGTACATGATGTTGTCTATGTTGATTTCTGGACCTAAACAACCAGGGAATGACATAGACGTGTACTTGAAGCCCTTAATCGAAGATTTAAAGATTTTGTGGGAGACCGGTGTGGAGGTTTATGATGGATATAGGAAAGAAAGTTTCAACTTGAGGGCGATGTTGTTTGGCACAATTAATGATTTTCCAGCATACAAAAATCTATCAGGGTATAGCATAAAAGGTCAATGTGCGTGTCCTATTTGTGAAGATAAAACAGATTGGAAGCGCTTGGAGTTTGGTCAGAAGAATGTCTTTCTCGGTCATCGGAGATTCTTAAATTCAAATCATCACTACCGTGGATGGAGAAAGGCGTTCAATGGAGAGACAGAACAAGGCAGAGCTCCACCTATATTGACGGGTGATCAAATTTTTGAAAAGGTGAAAGATTTGGATACTCAGTTTGGCAAGCCTTTTGCCCACACACTTGTCAAAAGTGGGTGGAAGAAGAGGTCAGTTTTTTTTTGAATTGCCGTATTGGAAGTCCTTGTATGTGAGACATTTTCTTGATGTTATGCATATTGAAAAAAATGTATTTGAAAGTGTTATTGGCACGTTACTCAATATACAAGGAAAGTCTAAGGATGGCCTTAAGGCAAGAAAGGACTTGATAGCGATGGGAATAAGAACTGAATTAGGACCCTTGAAGAAAGGAAAACGAACATATCTACCGCCTGCTGCTTATACTCTATCTAGAAAGGAGAAAAAAACATTGTGTAAGTTTCTAAGTGAAGTTAAAGTTCCAGAAGGGTACTCTTCAGATATTAGAAGACTTGTGTCTATGAAAGACCCCAAGTTAAAGAGTTTAAAGACCCATGATTGCCATGTTATAATGGAACATTTTCTCCCAATAGGTATACGTTCTATTCTTCCAGAAAAAGTAAGAAGCTCTATAACTAAGTTGTGTTCTTTCTTCAAGTCAATTTGCAGTAAGGTGATCAATCCTGCGATCTTA
The DNA here is from genome assembly GCF_024323335.1 of Lathyrus oleraceus. NCBI lineage: Eukaryota > Viridiplantae > Streptophyta > Magnoliopsida > Fabales > Fabaceae > Lathyrus > Lathyrus oleraceus. Next base: position 461,811,087 of record NC_066583.1, on the reverse strand, counting down.
CCAATGTTGCAAAAAGAAATCGTTATTACTTTGTGTGAGCTTGAAATGTTTTTTCCTCCATCATTTTTTGACATAATGGTACATCTAGTTGTTCATCTTGTGAAAGAGACACAATTGTGTGGACCAGCTTATATGAGATGGATGTACCCAGTTGAACGTTATATGAAAATATTAAAAGGGTACGTGAAGAACCGAAGTCGACCAGAAGGTTGTATGGTTTAAAGATACATTGTTGAAGAAGCGATTGAGTTTTGTACTGAATATTTGTCTAATGTTCAGTCAATCGGACTCCCCAAGTCTCAGCTTGTCGAAAAGAAAGAAGGAAAAAATCTAATTGGAAATAAAATCGTGGCAGTATCAAGGATCGAACGGGATCAAGTGCATTTGTATGTTCTGCACAATGAGAATGAGGTTGAGCCGTATGTTGAAATTCACAAGGATGTTCTCCGAGGTTTAAATCCCAATAGAAATGAAAATTGGATAGTACGAGAGCACAATCGATGTTTTATACCTTGGTTTAAGGATCATATTTATTCAAAGTATTATTCAGATCCCGCTTCAATAACAGAAAGGTTGAGATGCTTAGCATATGGTCCAAGTTTCCATGTTTTTTCTTATAGCGCATACGCGATTAATGGATACACATTTTATACCAAAGAACAAGATGATAGGGTTGTTATTTTAAATTATAATATTTGGGGTATGCTCCCTTGAACATTGGAGGATTGTTCTTTTGGAACTCACTCAACTGACGAGCAGCTCCCATTCCCACCACATTCGGATTTCCTCCAAGTACTCCAGCTAGCATACCCAGAGCCTCAGCAATCGCAGCATCATCTCTACCTCTTCCAGCCATCTCTATTCTGAAAACCCAACAAGCTAAAATAGTAAGTACTGATAGGGTTACACAACACCTATCCCGTACAGGGGAAACAGAATAACTACGACTCGACACGACCGACTATGCTCTGATACCACTAATGTAACACCCTTCTAAATACCCCAAAATAATAATTTAAAATAATAACATATAATAATCAGAGTAATTATGCCCCGAAGGGTGTCACACGATCATCAAACAATAACCATCAAATAGGTCCTGTCATGCTCATTTATTTAATTCAAAACATAAAGTATCTGCATAATACGCAGCGGATAGAAATCAATTCAATTATTCCAAACATGTAACATATTACATGCAAAATGGTTCACAACCAATCGATAAAATATTCAAACATCCCACCCCGATGTTACATCTATCAGAGCATGACCCACTAGGAGACTACACTAGACTCCAATCATTAGCTTCTACTCGACTCACTGCTCGTTACCTGAAAAAGAGTTGTAAGGGTGAGTTCCTCAATCAATATAACAGGCATTATACGACATTATGTAATGTTAAGTAAATGACGCATCAAATCACCCCAACCAGACTACACACTCCATAACGGCAGTATCAACGCAACATCATACTCAGCAATAACATATAGCATATATATCTATATATAATCTCAACCCATACTCCATACCAACAACACAACACAACGATTTACTCACTAATTCCTCACAATGGGAATTAGCTACAGCCCCACCGGCTATGCCATGCATTCATTATGCAATGAGACTCTACACATGCGGTACCGACTATTCTCGAACATATAGTTCAAGCTCACCGATCCCTCTGGATACGGCTACTGAGCTCACTAGTCCCACTCATTGAGATCTAGTGACTCACTCACTAATTCCTCACCATGGGAATTAGCTACAGCCCCGAAGGCTAGACTATGCACGCTACTCATCTAGTATGCAAACATCAACAACAATCCACAACTCACTAATTCCTCACAATGGGAATTAGCTACAGCCCCAAAGGCTAAACTATGCATGCTAATCACCTAGCAATGCAACAACAACATCAACTCAAGAATAGACATATGCTCACACTCTAAGCCATAAAACAGTCTATTCGCTAATGCATACATAACTGATACATTTACAGTATAAAGCATACCAACCAACACATATTGTCAACACATTTATCACAAAAGCATATCACAACATGCCATAAAAATCAAACACAGTATTAGCACATTCTACTAATACCTATACTACTCAAAACAACGAGAAACGATCCCTATTACATCATACCTCAGCTAAGTCTCACTACTCAGCCCGAACAGTCAAAAACTGCACGACAACAGCACAGGAAATCACAACCCTGCCCATACGCGTATTGCCTATGCTCATACGCGTATTGCCTAAATCCTGACCAAGCCATACGCGTATTGCCCAATTCCATACGCGTATGCTACGCGTATCACTTCCCATACGCGTACCACCAGAGACCATTTTACGTTCAAAATTTCATCTTCCTCATCCATACGCGTATTGCCTAGCGCCATACGCGTACCAGCCATCCCATACGCGTATTGCCTAGTGCCATACGCGTATGACCAGAAACCAGATTTCCAGATCTGCTATGGTTTTTCCTGCTACGAGTTCTATTCGATCTCACCTACCACAGTCCAAATTTATACAGGAATCACTCATATCATCTAACCCGAATCATTCCCTATTCGATTTCACAACTCCTGACATTATCACATACAATTTCTACGAATTTCTTTCGATTATCATCCAATTTCGTTCATCAATTATTTCCACAAATTCATCATAATCATCCAATTCAAAGGTAAATTAAAGGTCTATCACTACCCATGACATATTATCATACAATACCCGTTAATCAACGATAAACCCCCCTTACCTGAGTTAATCCGGCAAATTCTGCAGCTTCAAGCTTTTCCTCCCTTCAATCCCTTGTTCTCTGGTTCTCTTTTTGCCCTTTTCCACGTTCTGCCTTTTTTTTCCTTTCCACGTGAAAACAATAAACCTTTTTACCCAATGGGACCTTTTTACTGATTTCCACTTTTATTCCAATTATAAAATAATAATCCAATAATAATAATCCCAATAATTATTATTCCCAAAAATAATAATATTAATCCAAACTTCCAATTATTCAATTAAATTAATAAATAAAATATTAATTTAAATTAAATAATTAGCTTATTTTAGTTGGGGTGTTACACGATTAATGGATACACATTTTATACCAAAGAACAAGATGATAAAAGTACTATGCAGAATAGTGGTGTCACCGTGGTAGCTGAAGCAATGCACATATCAAGTGTGAAGGACTTAAACCCCAAATTTGCAAATCTGTCGTATTTTGGTGTTATCGAGCGCATTTGGGTGTTTGATTATGAGAAGTTTCAGATTCCTATATTTGGTTGCAAGTGGGTTGAAAATAATAACGACATTCGAATGGATAAGTCAGGATTTTTGCAAGTGGATCTTAATAGGGTGGGATACAAAGATGAGTCTTTTATTCTAGCCTCTCAAGCTAGACAAGTGTTCTATGTCAATGATCCGAAAAGTACGAAATGGTCTATAGTTCTTTTTTCCAACAAAGTAATTGATGAAAACACTAGAGATCAAGGTGATATTGATGTTGAGATTGAATCGTTTACCAGAAATGATCAAGATGAGAATATTATATCAAATGATTCATATATTAGAAATGATCATAATGAGGGTATTTGGATCAATCCAACCGTCCGTGTTGTTAAGAGACATGTAGAACATATTCCAACCAAGAAAAGAAAGAGAACTTAGTGAAAAAGGTACAGGTCAAATGATTTTAATTGTTTTCTTTATTACAGGTAAAATGACTTTTATGATTTTAATTGTTTTTACATTTGTCATCTGATTTTAATTGTTTTCTTTATTACAGGTAAAATGGCTATTATGAAGTCAATCATTCGTGCAAGGGGCAAGGGATACTTGAAAGTATCAATTGATATTTGTTTAGATGGAGACGTTCCATTGTCGTCAAGCCTCATTCGCGTAGATGATGATGCTGGATATTTGAAAGTATCCCTCTACGACAATGGAACATGTCCATCTAAACAAATATCAATTCTATCTTCAAAAGATAAGGGACCAAAAATATAAGGGGATTACGCAGCAAATCGAGTCAGTTGCATAAAAAAAAGGTATAAACACAATTATATGATATTTATGCATAGAAAATGTTAATTCTTAATCTTATACATCACCTAACTAATTTTATGATATTTTAGGTTCATGCTATTGATATTGAACAAAAAGAGGTTGTTGCTAAGAAGACTGCTGCTAGCAAAAAAAACATACATCTCAGAGATGCTTTTGCTACTTAGTTTTATTTCTTTTTAAGTTATGAATTGATTGTATATTTAGAATCTTTAGAAGTTAAACGATTATGTATCAGTGGATTGTTGTATATGTATGGATTGTTGTATATAAGGCTTGTTGAATGCAATGTGTGAAAAAGGGCTTCAAATTATACAGTTTTGGGTGTACTGCTTCAATATACAGGTTGTCTAAAATAAATAAATAAATATAGCGCTTTTTAAAAAAAAAAAATTAAATAACCACCCACTTTAGAGGGCGCTTCCCAAAATAAGCGCCCCTAAACCCTTTAAATTTCCACTTTAGAGGGCGCTTTCCAGTAAAAGCGCCCTCTAAACCCTTAAAAGTTTTCACTTTAGAGGGCGCTTTCCAGTAAAAGCGCCCTCTAAACCCTTAAATGTTTCCATTTTAGAGGGCGCTTTCTTTAAAAAGCGCCCTCTAAAGTGGCCCTTAAAGGGCTTAAAGAGCCACTTTAGACAGCGCTTTCACCAGGAAAAAAAGCGCTGTCTTTACCTATGCCAGCGCCAGATTAGAGGGCACTTTAAAGCGCTGTTATAGACCAAAAAAAGCGCCCTCTTTTCCCTTATTTGGCGTAGTGATACATTTCTATTTTCACTAATGCATTCATCAAGACATATAACCCTTCGACTGGTAACAAAAAAGAAAAGGGAAAATAAGATCATCTTGTTGAAAATCTCTTTCCTCAGTTGAACTACCATTTACAAGTCCAGAAATAATTGTCGTACAAATGCATTCCAAAATCCACTTCCACCACAAAGTTGAAAATTCATTTTACATATAACATCATCCAAATGCCATCAATCCACTAAGTCATAAATTTTTTCAAATTCCATCTTAAATAATAATAATTCTTTTTTCTAAACTAAGTGTATCGTCCACCATTTTAAAAGTGGTATTAGTTAAATACAGTTAGATATATTTCATTATTATTACTCGTAATATTAACAAGTGTTTTTCAATTTTATACATTTCAACATAAAAAATACATCATTAATATTATATTAAATTTTAATTTTGTATAATGTTTAGTTTTTTAATTAGAATTGTGATCAATAATGATGAGCTTCTCCAATACGACAGTGAAGGGGATCTAAGTTTAGTCATTAAAATAAATTTATATAAACTATTAATGAGTTGTTTTAATAGAATTTTAATGTATCTTTAATCAATATTTTAATCAAACAATGAGCACATAATCAAATAATTACAATCTAGATAGAACTGATTGAAATTTCAGCAAAATAGTCCCTTTCATCTCATGTGCTGTCGGTGGTTGTGTAGGTAGGGTTTGTTTTGCTCCTCTAACTTGAATTTTCATTTATAGGATGAATTAATCATGAAGTATATAAACCATCTATATCTATCTTTTATTACTCTCACCTTTTTCTCTCCTTATACAACTAATTTCATATACTATAAACAGTAAGTCAATTCAATATGGAACACTTTACCTTGTTGGAGAGGCAAACCTTGTCTTTATCTTGTTTGATTTTTATTGTTCATTAAATTGTTTGTTGAGACATGTTTGTCATAGTCAAATTTGACCCTTTACAATAAATTATAGTACCTATAGGAATTTGAGATTCTCAAGTAATTTTTTAGACAATAATATACGTAATTATTATTTCTACTAACTATAACCTTATAGTCTGTGTACTATAAAGTAGATATATATAGGACAATTCAACTAAAAACACTTAATTATTATAAGAAATAAGTACAATTAATTTTAAGCATTAAATTTTAATTATAAAATTATTAAAATTAATAGATTAGATTGATTTCTCTTTCTAAAATCCTCTTTATTTGTAATTTATATATTCTTCAACAAAATTCATTGGCATTATGTTTTAAGAAACAAAATACTTGATTTATTGTTTCTTTTTAAATAATAAAAGTTGGTTGATAATAATTTTATAGATAACATATTTCATTTGATAATTAATTTATAAATAAGTATTATCACACTATTCATAATTTTAAAATGATAACATATTAATTCAAAAAATATTTAGGTCTCTCTCTCTCTCTCTATATATATATATATATATATATATATATATATATATATATATATATATATATATATATATATATATATATATAATAATAAATATTTTTATAGCAGATTAATTATTAAATAAAATATATTATCTATAAAATTATTATCAGTCAATTTTCATTATTTAAAAAAATAATAAATAAAGAAATTAATTACTATACACTGTCTGTGTAAAATATTTCACACAATCGATTCATCACCATCACCCGTTTGCATTACTTTATAGATTTATAAAGTAAAAGTCAAACTTGTTTCAACATTCAACGACTATGATTAGCTGACAGTGTAAAATCCTTTTACATTGTCAGTGTATTTCAATTAAATCTATAATTTAAATATTTTGTTTTTTAAAATATAATGTGAATAAATTTTTTGTTTCTACATTATGCTTATGATATTAGGTGGTTGGGATGGTCTGTTGTCCTTCATCGGGATCTATTTACACTCTTTCAAATTTTTATTTCTTTATGAGGTATTTTTAGGATTTTAGTGTGGTCTAGCTATGATTTTACATTATGCGGTGTGGTCTATATAGAAATGTAAAACCAATGTCATCTTATCAAGAATTTATATAAAGGTAGATGATTTGGAAGATAAGAGCTTTTTAACTATTTAGAAATGGTATATTGAATGGTCCTTAGTCTACTCTAGTTCTTTCTCTGATTGAGTTAAGAACTATATTCTCTATTTCAGCCATAGCGACTTGAGAGTTTCAAATCCTTTCTTGAGAAGGAGTGTTATTGTTGTTGTTTAGAGGATTTGATTATGTTGATGATGGTTCATGGTGTTGGGTTCTAGTTAATCATCTCTATTGATACAATATTGTTTGTGGTAGGTTGAACTCATTGATCTTATATCTTTGAAGGTTTTTTCTATCAAACAATTTGATTTTGTATTTATTTACTTTATATATATATATATATATATATATATATATATATATATATATATATATATATATATATATATATATATATATATATGTGTGTGTGTGTGTGTGTGTGTGCGCGCGCGCGCGCGCGCGTGTGTGCGTGCGCGCGTGTGTGCGTGTGCGCGTGCGCGTGTGCGTGTGCGTGTGCGTGTGCATGTGTGTGTGTGTGTAGGAATTAGAATTAGGTATAGTTTAGGAATTTATGATCTTAAACTAGTGGTATTGATCTTCGATGCGGTGGCGTTGATCTATTGGACATACTTGTCTCGTTGGTTTGGCATGAAAATCTCACTTAGAGTACTTGTCTCGTTGATTGGCCTACTAGACATATTATGGTCTAGCAAGTAATTCTTCTAGTGGTGACAATATCTTCATGTTGGGTTCATGACTCTACGAGCCTTTTAGAACCTTAAACCCGTGACTATTATAATTGATGGTTGCATAGTGTTGGCCTGTCGGACGTACTTGCCTTGTTGGGTTGGCATGAAAGCTTCACTCAGAATAAATCCTCTTGGGGGTATTGCCGGTCAACAAATGATTTTTCTAGTGGGGGAAGTGTTTCCAAGAAAGATCTATGACTCAGGAAACCTTGTCTAGAACCTAAAGGTTTTTAGTTGTGTAGTGTTGGCCTACTGGACGTACTTGTCTCATTGGGTTGGTATGAAAACCACACTTATAGTAGATCATCCTGAGGGTATTATCGTCTAGCAAGTAATTTTACTAATGGGACAATATTCTCCAATAGGATTAATGACTCTGGGAACCTTACCAAGCCTTAGAGCCACACCTTTTGTAGGATCAATGTATACAAAGCAATGACAATCATTACAAAATTTGTACCCGAACTATTTGGAACCATACTGCTCAAAAAACAAACAAAAAACATGCATAACATGGCATTGCATTTCTTGCATATAAAAAATTCATACATTCACATTTCCTCAGCACGCATGCATATCATTTTTCAACAAAATAAAAAGGAAACACATCCCACATTTTGTCCATAACCAGGAAGATGCTTACCCTACACGCGCTTAGAACGTGAAGCATGTCTCAAAAAACTATGGAAGAACTTCATTGAGGTCGGGAGTTGTTGAGAGAGGAGGCCGATCAGTTGAAAAGTCAAATGGGTTGGTTCATGGAAACCCTATAAGCTTTATTGAGAAGAGAGGGAAACTCCACACCAATGGTTGCATCATAATTGGTTAGCTCTCTACATTCGTCCAGTTTCACCACATGAAAATGGCAATCCCACACGACGACCACTCATTTCTCGGTGTGTGGCCACTCTCCCAAATATCAAACAACTCATGCCAAGTCTCCATATTAATAACCTTTCTATGTTCCTCCTAAAGGTCACCAGATCCAGAATCAAAATCCACGCAAGAAAAGCAAGACTCACTTTGACCCAATCCCTATACCAGTCGACTCTTACCATATTTGATTCAAAGTTCGATGGGGATTACCCAATCTATTAAGTCGTTAACATCTTCATTCACGCCTTGGTATGAACCATATGTTAGGTGCGAGTACCATGTTGGCTCAATTGGGAATTTCGTTGAAAATTGTGGGGCGTTCAAGGCTAAAGTACGACAGTTGATCGATGATAAGAGCCTAGTCTTTGAAGAGGGCCATCCAATGGTCAAATGTGAATACCATACTAGAACGATGAGACACTCTATCGAAGAATGAATGGAATTTATGATCAAAGTGCAAAGGTTGATTGATACCAGGTCACAGGACTTCAAGAAAGAAGGCTCAAGTGTGAATGTCTTTATTCCTGAGCCATGTAATGATGGAAGCAAGGGATTTTTGAAACCCTTAAGATTATGTACCACAAGGAAAAGTTTGGACATATGGCTAATGAGATGTCATTGTTTCCTTGCAAGAATGTTGAGATAGCACCACATAACTACAATGCCACAACCCACTCAAGTGGTAGAAAATAAGAAATGTGAGATAGATCTAAAAGGGCTTCATCTTGTGGTGAGGCATAAGGAGAAGAATTTGAAGATCATCATACCAATTTCGAAGATCGTGCTTACCCCAACCTTTGAATGGGTAAAGATACCAACCAAGCAATCAATCAAGCATGAGAGAGTTTCCTCAACGTTGATGATCATTAGGCTATTTTTATCATTTGCATTTGTATTTTTTGTTTAAATGCTACTTGATGTTAAAACATTGCTATTTTTTTAATGGTAATATTAATGAAGTGGTCATGCATGTTTTAAATTAATCCTTTTGTGTTCACTCATTTTCCATTTTTATCGCAAATAAAAAAACATATCAATACTTCTCCCATTCACTTGTCTTTATCAAACTTTTGATCTAGCAAAATATTAGAGGGAGAATGATGAAAATGAAATACCTAAAATTCCTACGGTATGCTTTTGGATAGAACCTTGCTGACAATGTAAGCCATTGTTTCAAATCCCCAAACACTAAGGAGTTAAGAAGTTAATCCCTAGTCAACCCCTTTGAGCCCAGAAGTTGGTGTTTCTTTTTGTACGAAAAAACACTTAATCTTAACTAGGGGTAGGGTAGTTGTGTTCTGATAGTTTAACTATGCATTAAATCTTCAAGAAAATCAGTCTATCTACACACCTTCCAATAAGAGGTACAATCACATGATCTTCTTCGCACACGTCATGAAGTGTCTAGGAAGTCGTGAAAAACCAAAAACGATATAACGGTTGTTCTTCAAAATCAAACTGAAAGAAAATGAAAAGGGAATGCAAGGCAAAAACAAAAACAAAGAGCCCACTAAGTCGAACACCAGAAAATGCGACTTAGGAAAAAAATCAAGGCATCTCGGTGGACCGAAAGCTTCAAAGAAGTGGTCCAGGAAAAAATTAGGGATAAAAAGAAAAAATAATAAAATTTCTTCAACAACAAAAAACAAGATTAGGTGACCACCATATCAAGAATCAAAGGGTCGCCTAAATTCTTGACAAAAACAATATTTTGTGACTGCCAAAAAAAAGGGGGTGACTGCCACCTCAAGAAAAACCTAATTAGTTATAAAACCATCACATCTTCACCTTCAAAACCCTCTTGGAAGTTGAATTCATGTGTCAAATTAACTGAACTTAAGACTGGAGATCATAAAGGAGAATGGGTTAGGCTAAAATCAAAATTTGAGCCTTATATCCTTTTGTTTCAAAAAATCGTGAATCACACCATGTTATAACCCTTAAAAGACCTAATTGAAGCAGGGTTTATTTTGAAAGCATACTATAGTAAGGTTGTGCTGACCCGACTCTAAATATATTTGCTAATCATTTGTATTGGTATCATGTTTTCACATCACTTTTCACACTTTCAATGTCTAGATTAGCAATATGTTTTGATCATTGACCTATTCATTGTATTTCACCAAAATGATCTCAATAATAACTTTGATTTCAAAATTTGCATGTGCGTTACATTAGAATTACCATTTTGAAGAAATAATTTTATCTGTAAGCCGACATTTAATATCAAGGGAGTTCCAACAATGTGCAAATAGTTAAGGAACTTGATCACGTGGAAGCAACCCAGCCAGGGACAAATCTCTCTAAGGCTCGCACTAGGGAAAGCCACATCAAGAATAGGCAAGGCAACAGGGCGGTCGGGGACGGTTTTTACCTCCCCCAAACCCAAACCCGAATCCCCAAACAATCCATGTTCCCCGCCCCAAACCCAAACGAGGATGGAGAATCAAAGTCCAAACCCGTCCCAAACGGGTTCGGGTTGGGTTCAGGTATCCCTGCCCCGCCATCATCCATTTAGTGAAATCAATTTTTTAATAGAAGTATTTATTTTTTCCAAAATAAAATTACATTACAAATAATAAAATAAAACAATCTAAAAAAATTCCATATATACATTTCAAATATTTCAAATAATAAATTCAAATTAAAATATCAAAACATTAACCACATATTTAATATTCTAAATAATAAAAAAAATAGTAATAATGTACATAATGAAATAAACGGGATGGGTTTGGGGTGGATACTAGTGTCCCTGTTACCTGATTCGTCCCCATATTTTATAATCGAGGAAAACCCAAATCCAAACCAAAATCCAAACCTAATCAAAGCGGATTTTCCCCGTCAACTTTGGGGTGGATTCGGGTGGGTATCCGCGAGTACGAGTTATGTTGCCATGTCTACTCAAGAGCATGGTGAAGACAACCACTTCAAGAGCCAAAGACAAATCTCTTCATGGATCACACCAGGGAAAGCCACATCAAGAGCCCGGTGAAGACAACCCTCAGAAGATAGGACAATCATAGGTAAACCACTCTAAAATTCGGTTAATTAGAAGAAAATCACCTCTAGAACTGGGTGATCACATGAAGATCACTTAAGGAATTGGTTAATTAGGGGGCACACGACTTCAAGAGTCAAAATATTGGGGAAAGTCGTCTCAAGGTTGTCGCTACCGGGATTTCACGATAACGAAACCGGGACTAAAGAGATGCCAAAGAGAGGCAAAGTCAGAAGAGTCGTCATTGAATTTTATTTAGTTTACCTCTATCATAGAGGAGAGTGGAAATAGTCTATAAAACCCTCGGAAAGGAGACGCGCACGGGAAGCGCTAAAAGAGAATAAGGAATTGGTCTCGCAACCGAGATTTGGGTTCGGAAGTCGGTTACGTAAGGGGAAGGTATTAGCACCCCTTACGTCCATGGTACTCCATAGGAACTATTTGAGTTGTTTTACATACATGGGATTTATCTATCATTGTTTTATTTTCAAAAGAATGTGTGAAAAAGGGGAGGGAGGGGGGTATTTTTGTTATTATAGTGCTCGCCAAGGATTGGGGCCCTTGTGCCTACTTATCACTCATTCGGGGATGAGGAATCAGAGCTCCGTAGTTCGGAGTAGAAAATGTTTGTGTGTTGGTTGATTTTACCTTTGAAAAAAGGGTTTTCGGGATGATGCCCTAATGCACAAAAATGAGTTTGATGAGTTGTATTATTTTTACCTTGAATAGGAGTTTTATGGAATGAGTGTTTGTGATTATATTGTACTAAAGTCTATGGGAGAAGGTGATTATTCTAGACAATAAGTCAAGCGTCTTGCGTCCAAAATAATCAGAGTAAGGGTATGAATGCTCCATTCTCACTCATTCTCCACCACTTAAGGATCATGGCGCACAATAATAATCATAATTATTAAGTATTTTTTAATTTGGCTAAGAAAATGCCACTTGACGTTGAATCAAGGGTTTATTTTATTTTGATTATGAAATTTGGCTTATGCAACATGAATGCAAAGTAACCAACCAGAAATTAAAGAGTCTCATTGTAAGGTAGCCCAAGAGAAAGCCTTTTGTGTGCAAAAGTGACCTAAGCTAAACAAAGGATAATGGTCTTACAAACATGATGCCATTCTTACAACATGAATGTCAGTTACAAATAAAATCCAACATTTACAAAGTATCACAAAGATAAGGGAAATGCCTCCAAGCAAAGGTCCTAAAATAAAATCCTCTAAGTCCAAGTTGATTAAGAGTGGAATGGATGTTTTTGTCTTATCATTTTATCATGTTTTTGTTGTTTTTAATGTTTGATGATAATAAAATAAATAACAAGTAAATAAACATGCATGATGAATTTGTACAATGATGATGATGATGAGTACTTTAATGTAAATTACAAGGTAATGACATAAAAGTAAATTATAAAATAAAGAAACAATATTACAATAATAATGGTTAGTGAATATAAATGATATAAAACAAATATAAATCAATAATACCAAAATCACAATAACAAAGGTTAATGATAAACAAAATTAATGAAGTATAATTAGTGGTTAGTAACATATACAAAAATGAATATTTTTTAAGACTATTTTCCTAAGCCAAAAAAGTCTTAAAATATGAAACATTAAGGGATAGCTTATCATTGATGGAAAGTATTGAAGATGATTAAAAATCAACTAACAATAGATTTATAACAAAGAAAGTTATGCAACCTTAAGTCCATCTATTAATATTTAAAAAAAGTGATTCGTTCTCTTTCTTTTGTTTTTATTCCTCTTTTATTTAACAAGATAATTAGGTAGTAAATAAATTAGCATAATGTAAATGATATAGTTAGATAACAATAAACATAAACATAAAATACTTGAAATAAAGTGAACAATAAAATAAATTGCAAAAAAATAAAGTGCAATAATATAAATGTTAGAAGTTAGTAGTTAGTGAACATAAACATAAAGTAAATGAAATAAAATGAACAATAAAATAAATTGCAAGGAATTAAAGTGCAATAATATAAATGTTAGGAGTTAGTAATTAGTAGTTAGTAACAATAAGCAAATGGATTAGCAAATTAATGTAAAGACATGGTTTCATCTATGCATCAAATGACCAAAATATGGTTAAAATAAAGACAATCTATAAATGCCTCAAAGTATCATGAATGATCTATTGATTAACCATTAATAGGTTTGAAACATTGAAGATTTAATCAACTCTAAACAACCATGATCATGATCTAATAGATATCATCAACCAAACAAATACAACAAGTCCATAATAAAAGAAAATGATAACACACACAAAGCAACCACAAAAAGGTGAACAAAAGGATAGTAAGAGTAAAAAAATCTCAAAAAAAAAAAGTGAGTAAACCAAAGTCAACCATTTTTGCAAGCTTGAATCTAAATCATCTCAAAAGACCAACCAAGAACAAGCAACCATTTTTAATCAAAAAAGAACCAAAAAGTTAAAAAGTTAAAGTTAAAATCATTACCCATAAAATGTGAAAAAAGCTAGGTATAAATGGTGTTGAGCTTGAATGTGAAGCAATGGGTTTGGGATGAAAATATTTGTGGTGAAAGCTTAGTAAAGGGGTTGAGTTATGAGTGTTAGAGAGTGAGAAATTTTGAGGAAAAAAATATGAAAATGGAAAAAAGTTGGCGGTGGTGACTTTTGGGAGAGAAAGGTTTTTTGGTTTTGATTTAGGTTTGGAGAAGAGGGGTTGAATGATATTTTTTCAGAATTTTGGGGGTAGAAAGCATGAAAAATGAGGGGGAATAGTGCATATACTTATAGGGAAAGCAAGTGGGAAAGTGGGGGGAACCAAATACCCTTTGTGCAAAAAAAAAGGCTTATTTTTGGTGTCTGCGCAGGGGAAATCGATTTACCTAATTGGATAAATCGATTTCCCTACTTTTTTTTTTATTTTTTATTTTTAAATTCATGCCTTGAGCTCATGCAATATGCCTTTGGTTATGAATGTTACTATAATTATGGTGATGGAGTAATGAATAAATGTATGTGTAATAGGATCATAGATCTGATGAAAGTTGTTTCGGGGTAGGGTGAATTTTGGGGTATGACAGCTGCCCCTATTTAATTTTCTCGGACCTGAATATATGGATAGCGATGGCTTCCAATGTGTTTAAGGTAAGAGATAATTAAATACTAATGAGAGTAACCAGTAATTTGCCTGTCGGAGAATGTTAGAATTTGTTGGGGATTATGTGTGGTTGTGATGATTATGCATGCAATGTGATGTATGCACCCTAAGTATATTCTTAATGAGAGAAATTTGATGTGAAAATCCCAAAAAAAAATTAAGGGAATAAAACTTCACTAGGGAATAAGAACAATGGTGACTTTTGCTAGCAACGGTTGGGGAAAAACAACATGGTGTTTCTTAGCAACGACTGGAACACCTAACATGTATTAGGGGTCAAAGAAACGAATTCAGTGATGATTCTTAGCAATGGCTAGGATACCTGACTTAGTGGGGATGATAAATGATTTCAAATGATGATGCCTGACGACGGCTGTACCATTTAAACCGGTTGGGGAGAAAAGACGAGGTACGGTGACGATTCCTAGCGACAACTGGAATACCCGACTCTTGAGGGAAAAAAGTGTTGTTCAATGGCGATTCTTAGCAACGGCTAGAATACTCGACTCGACTAGAGATACAACTTCGTGACGGTACAAGGATGATCCTTAGCGACGGCTAGAATACCTGAAATCCGCCGGAAAGATCAAATAGTTCAGTGATGATTCTTAGCAACGGCTAGAATACCCGACTCTGCTGAGGAGAATACAGATCTCAAGTGACGATTCCTAGAAATGGATGGAATACCTGACATCTACTGGAGAAAATGAATTCATGGATGATTCTCGACTATGAATGTCTGACTCGGCTTGGGGAATGAGCCCAAAAGGCCTCTAGTCTAAAAAATAAGAATTCAATGACGATTCTTAACAACGACTAAGAATACCTGACTCTGCGGGAAAAATATGTTGATGACTTTCTAGGGATAGAAGAAGTACAATGATGTTTCTCAACAATGGCTAGAATTCCCGACTCCTCTGGGGAAACTTGACAATGAAACGAAACAGCTTAGTGACGATTCCCAGCAACGGCTGGAACGCGTGGCTGTGCTTGGGAAATGTTTTAAGGGTGAACATTGATTTTATTGGGGAAAATTCCTAACAACAGTTGGAAAATTCTGAACTCTGACAAGTTAATTTGAGTAAGTTAAGGAGATACTTATGATGTGATGTTATGTATGCCAATGCATGTTTGGGCTTTCCTGAGGAATATATGAAATGCAGGGTTTGCAAGTTATGCCAAGTATGTTTGGGCTTTGCGGAGGAGTGCATTTAGGGAATGCCAATGGTGATTGGGCTTAAAAAAGGTGGTTGAGGGAAGTGTACTGACTTTCCGATATTTGAGAAATTGGAGCTCGACGTCCGAGCAAGCGCTGAATGTAATGTTTGAGAATTCTTACTATGGGGAGAATGATTAGCCAAGTCCAAGGGACTGTGTGGCACCCCGGGTTGGAAATTTCAAATGCGTTTTGGTTACCTTTAGCAAATTTAGGAAATAAATGTAATTCGATGTTGTCTCCCTTATAGTTTTTTTAAAAGGGTCTTTTAATCAAAAATTTCCAATGTAATATTATTTAGGCAAAAACTCATATTTCGCAGACAAAGCAAGAAAAGTAAAAAATATGGAACACATGTGAGGGAACTGATTTTATTGATAAGTGGTCCCCCAAAAAACGGGGATTTTATACAAAGGAGGCAATTCCAAATGAGATGATTGTGAAAAGAAAATGATAATTATAATGGCAAAATTAGGGTCTTACAGTGTCCTAAGTATTTCTTCGACATTGAGATTAAAGGATTATCCTCTGTTTATGTCTTACTCACACAAACCAAATGCATATGTTATATTCTAAACATGAATTATGCCAATGGAGTTTCCACGCCTATGATAACATGTTGCAAGCTCAACAGACATGGTGAAAACACTAACTCAAAGCCTAATCAATATAGGTCAATGGTTGAAGCACTTTAGTATGTCACGCTTACATGACCAAACAATGCGTTAAGTGTAAACAAAGCGTGCAATTCAATGGCTTCACCTCTGCAGACTCATTGGTCAGCTTTGAAATTTTGTTCCTAGGGGACAAATGTCAAACACGATGTACTAGACAACTGGTTCGATAAGTTAAACCAGAAAAATTATAATAACAAGTACTAGATGATGGAGCATAAAAGCAATAAAACACAATCAATTTGTAACCCAGTTCCGTGAAACCACACCTACGTTGAAGGGGTGAGTCCAAAACCCAAGAAAGGAAATTCATTATTAGTAGTTTAGTACATTTAGACTTATAAGCAACAACAAGCCCATGTTGTTCAATGCCACTTCCTAACACTATCCAATGACTTTCTATTTAGAGCATCCCCCTAAATATGAGAACCTACTCATTTTCTTCTCTATCACATAACCTATGATAGGGGATAACAATCACTAAACCCTAGTGATCAACTTCAATCAACAATGTGAATGATGTATAATTTTACAACTCAACTAAACAACCTTCTATGCCAAATTAATGAAACATATAGGTGTACATACAAATCCTACATTAATCCTATTAGGGAATTAACATGGAATACACGACATATAAACCTATCACCCTAAGATCTTCAATGAGAATGCTTGCTCTTCAATGTAGGTTTTGAGCATAGCATAATAATTTTGGGCTTTTCTTCATGGATATTAAATTTGATTTCATCCAGAAATAATGCACAATCTGTTGGATGTGATTTGTTCCATAAATATCTCTAACAAGATATGATGTGTTTCAATTTAAATTCAAATTTAATTCTCCATTTAAATATGATCTGATCTTCTTCCAGTTGTCAAAAAAATCAACTAAGCATATTGCTAAACCAATAGCAATAAAATCTGATCCAATCTTGACCAGAAAACCTTCCAAAATGCAGCAACAATGACCTGCAGCGCAAGGCCTAAATTTTCTACACACATGTTGTGACATCGCGTCCAGCATGTGTCCCTTCTAGGGGTGGCAAACGGGCATGTCCGCCCCGTTTAGGCCCGCCCCGCAAAAGCCCGCAAAAAACGGGGCGGGGCGGGGCGGTCATAGTTGAGGATGCGGGCCTAAAACTTAGACCCGCCCCGTAAAAAAGTGAGGGCGGGGCGGGGAAAGCCCGCGGGCACTACACTCTTTAAGCCTAAAAATTCAAAAATTTATGTAAATACACGTGCCCGCAAAAGCCCGCGAAAAAAACGGGGCGGGGCAGGGCGGACACATTTGAGGGTGAGGGTCTAAATCCTTGGCCCGCCCCGCAAAAAAATGCGGGCAAAACGGGCATGCCCGGGGGGCCGAGCCCGTTTTGCCACCCCTAGTCCCTTCCACACCTCCATACAGCTTAAGCAAGCTAGATTAATCTTGAACACTTTGAACACTTCTGCATGTTGTTGTCTTACTAAATACGGCCAATCCAAAGGGCTAATCCAGTAGGAACTGCAATATCCTCCTTTAGCAAATTGTGGAAAAACAACTCTTCAAGATATAAAACTTATTTAGAACGTAAGAAGTGACAACCAGTGGAATCACTAGACTATCAGAGCATACAATCAGCATTAACAACCATATTCTAATTATCAAAGTTAAGCACCAACAGCAATATCAGAATCTACACATAATCCATTCAGTTGCTCCAAACCAAACTGACAAATAATCATGCAATCACTCACATACTTAGTTATGCATAATACTCATAGTTAGTAGCATACAATCCTATTAACTAACAATTATTAGCATGTGATCATTGATATACTTAGTCATGCACAATACCAATAGTTAATAGTTAATATCAGGAACTATAAATACTACTAACACAAAAGCTCACTACAAAAGGGTCAGATGTCTTTCCCGATGTTGCAGCATGTGAGCAGATCATTAGTACTTACCCAAATGGTTAGTACTAAACAATTACATATTACCTACTTTAACACCATTACTCCCCATTTTTGCCATAATTTTGCAAAGGGTCGGTATTAGCCATGAGCACAACTAGTGAACTTGTCAGTCAATATCACATATAAAATCAGGAGTAGAAACTATCAACAACAGCCATTAGCATAGTTAATGAACTTATCAGTCAAGATCACACACAAAATCAGGAGTAGAAACTATCAACAACAGCCATGAGTATAGATGATGACCAAAAAGTCATCACATCAATAATGAAGCTAGAACATCAGAATACAAAGCTAGAATATCTCCTGATTAACCCATTCTTCATCATCATCATCTGAGTAGGTTTATCTTCAGAATCGGTTGTTTGTTCTTCTTCAATGCAAATCCAGTCCTCAAAATCTAATTAATTAATCCAAATCTTTCTTTCAAAGCAACATGGACTTGAATAAACTTGAAACAAATATGAAGTGCATGAGAAACAACATTCCCATTTGGCTAATTTTTAGGCAAAGCACATATTAAAAACTTCTTCAAGATTGCACCATAGTAAAACACATATTAAATAATTCTTCAAGATTTCACCATAGCTAGTGCACAAGGATATTCATTAACAAAAAGCACGTCTTTTCTTTTTCTCCCCCTTTTTTCCTTAAAAGAGACAAAGGTCATAAGATCACCATCCAACAATAAACCAATAGTAGATCCTTTAGACAAACATGATCCTTTAGATACCATATAGAAGCAACATCTTTTCTTGAGGTGAATATCATCATTTCCCATACACACTTGCAGTAGCAGCAAGAAAAAGTTGAGGTAAGTAAGATCCATTATATTTCGATCAAACACCATATTAGATTCATCAACCGGTATATAGATATTGGACATATTGTCTGAGACATCTTTCCCAACATTCATCTTGTAACTGAACTCAGCAACCCATGAGGAATACCATCAACAAAGGCTAACAAGCTCCAACATTTAACACTATCTTCAATAACTATGCATCACTAAGAAACTTCATTAATTCATAATACGTACGTGCTTCCACAAAGGTTCTTCTGCTTCCTCATTTGCAGTTTTTTCTTTTTCCTTAACTTCATTTTTCTTGGCCATAGTTATTTAATTTAAGATTTATATTATTTTATTTATCAATTAAATAAATATTTTGTTTGAGATTAAATATTTGGAAATTAGTCTTAACATTGGATTATATATATATATATATATATATATATATATATATATATATATATATATATATATATATATATATGGTAATGGAGAGTGTGAGAGTTAGGATAAAAATTAAGGTTTAAGGCATATTGCTAAACAACGCATCTGAGTTTAGAGAGACCATTTTAGAAGCGATCGTGAATCAGCGATTTAGAGAGGGAGGAACATCAAGACCTTGAAAGTTCAATCAATAAGGTAAGGGGAGAGATTCCTTATTATAGGGTGAGTTATAGGCAATAGAATGATGATGGTTCCCTTACCATCTTATTAGCGTCAGGTTATTGTTATTTTTATCTATGTGAAATGTATCAAATCAAAATACAAGTATTTTATTATGCTGATTTGCTCTGATCATATGGGTTTTGGCCCAACCCCTTTAGTCACATATTGTATAATTTTGTAAGAATAATTTGTTTTATATTGAAATTTTGGTTTTTAGGAGTCAATAATTGTTACGATTTGTGTCCAAATGGGATAATCCCATTTGGTCACTTTTGGTGATCGGTATGATTTTTGGATTGATAAAATGATTTTTAGTGATTAGTTAATAAAATCGAATTTTGATGTTAAATCATAGTATAATAAGAAATTGCATGTTTTTTATTGCTTTATTAAAATGTATGGATCCCTGAATGTTTGACCAAATTGGTTTTTCCCAAAACCCTTTTGGTGAATTCTATATGATAATATCCCAAAAATGTTTATAGGGATAATCGTATTTGGTCAATCTTTGTCTTTTTGATCGTTTTGTTAATCGTAATCCCTTTTTCATAAAAAAATAACTTAATCGATAGTTTTTTATTTATAAAAACTCTAAAATTAATCTTTTGGGGAAAATCACAATTTTTGCTAATTTGTCATTGGAAATTGTATGTTGTATGAATTCAACCTTGGGAGGCGGAAACTTGAAAAATCTGAGGTAGGAGGGTTCGTTGCACGTATCGAAGGAGAGGTTGCACTTCAGAGCGGTTCAACATAATTTTTACGCAAGTTTGGCGTCCGATGTTAGAATAACTCATATTATATTTTTTCGGAAAGGGAATGGTTTGAGAAGTCAAACTCACTAGTATGCAGTGATATTCGTTTTTAAGCCATTTAAGCTCAATTAAATTCCGAAAATAACATTTTCCTATTTTTTTGAAAATTTAGCAATTTATGTTTTATTTGTTTTATTTATTTATTTTGTTTAGGATTAAAAACCCACAAGACTCATTAGAGTTTCTTTCTTTTATGTACTTAAGACCTTTGGTAATGCCATAATGTTTAACCTTTTTATTATAAAAAATTTCAGAGTTTTGTTTAATCTTTCTGATTGTTTTATTTATTTAATTTGTTTAGCATTAAAAGCCCATAAGACTCATTAGAGTTTTTTGTTTTATGTACTTAAGATCTTTGGTAATGCCATAAGTATTAACCTTTTTATTATAATAAATTTCAGAGTTTTGTTTAATCTTTTTGATGAATAATAATATTTTTATAAATAAAGCTAAAACTAACAAAATCTTTGTTTTTGGTTGAATTTGTGATAAAATAGCCCTAAAATAATTAAATATACCTTTTATAAAATATTATAAAAAAATATTAGTATATTTAACTCACTTTTAGGAATATAATTAGCTAAATAATTTTGTGCGTAAGAAAAGTGAATATATTGTTTAATAAACAGAATTTTAGGTGATTTGAATTTGGGTGACTCTTATTGGATAATTTGTGGTTTTTGAATGGAACTTATTTTTGTGATATCCTTTGGGATAATTTTGGTGTTTGTGAGTATTGTTATATATAATTTTGGTGAATTATGATGTTTGTCCATGAAATGCATATTCGTCATTCATATTACTATTGTCGCACCTCGAAAAATGAGAACACGACTTAGCGAAGCGCAATCGCATGCTCGCATGATGGACTGAGCAGAGTCACCACCGAACTTTATTTATTCCTAAAAAGGAAAGGGGAAATATTGATAAAACCCAAGAAATAACGATAATGATTATGGTCGTCACAACCAAATCAGGGTTCGAGAATCGATTACATAAGGAGAAGGTATTAGCATCCCTCACGTCTGTTGTACTCAACGGAAAACATTAGGTTAGTTGTGTGCATTAGTGTTAGTTTGAAATATTAGGCTTCTCAAGATATTAGGTGGGAAAGAAAGAATATAAGAGAGAAGAATGTTTTTGGATTTTTAATAAAGGGGACTAAATCTAAGTTTTTTATTAGTGGGCTTGACAAGATTTACAAATCCCACTCCTACGTATCTCCGGGTGCAATAGAGAACTCAAGGCTTATGTAGTTCTGGGTAGAAAATATTCGCTTGTTGGTCGATTTTAGCAAAAGCTATATTGTATTAATCGACGAAAAACATTGTTTTACCCAAAACACATGAGGAGCGAACGTATACATCACATCAAATGGATTTACAAATCAACATTCGGAAAAACGTCACTTATCTCAACTCAACAATTGTAGATGAAGCATTGATTTGCATCATCTTAAGACAAGATGTCTTTCGTTTATGAAAAGGTTTTAAAGATAAATCGCACGACGACGAGAAAAAAGAGTTTGATTGGTTGAATGTATTTTTGGACTTGAAAGACGAGTATCTATGACTTGCAAGCTCTTACAACTTGGGTCTAATACTCTAGATTACGACTGGATATTTCATCCAGGTAATCTTTTTCTTTCAATTTTATTGAGAAAAGACGTTTGAATATTTACAAATATTTTGAAGAGAAGACGAATACATAGGGCTTACAAGCTCTTACAACTTGGGCCTAATATTCGGGATTACGATGAATATTTCATCCATGTAATCTTTTTCTTCCAACTTACTTATGAAAATGATTTGAATATTGGAGCGTTTTTGAAGAGAAGACGAATACATAGGGCTTACAAGTTCTTACAACTTAGGCCTAATATTCGGGATTACGACTGGATATTTCATCCAGATAATATTTTTCTTCCAATTTAGTTATGAAAATGGTTTGAAGTGATTTGAGGATAATTGAAATGCAGACGAGTAAATGCGAGCACGCAAAAAGAAAAGAGCTCATTGTAAGAAGGCCCAAGAGTAAGCCACGGGACCGGAAACCATCTAAAAGAAATAATAACAGTAAAAATATACATAAAACACAATGAATTAATAATAAAGTAATATATTACTATGTTCTTAACAAAAATATCATTAAAATAAGCAAACATGACCACCAAGTATTTTCTAATATAGTATCCTGTAATAAAGAGAACGAGATTAAAATCCACATTAAAAAAATATATTATAAAAGAAACAATAAAAAATAAAACAATTAAAATAAATTGGAAAAAAGGAGTTAAAATGAAAGAGATTAATGGTGATTGTATGGTTTATGTGAGTAGAGTTTGTAACATGAAAAAAAAATTAAGAGGTGATGAAATGAGTTGGTGTTTAATAGCAGATAGTATTACATTTTTTGACTTGCGTGTAGAGGAAATTTGTTGTGGTTTATGAGTAGCAATAAGAGATGGTGTAAGGAAGATTGGAAGAAAAAAAGTTATATTGGTGGTGTGGTGTCTCAATGTTCACTCTAAATGAAAGTGGATGATGGACTTTTAAGAAGTGGTTACAGAATGTGCCTCACGATTGGTAAATGTGAAGGGGAGCCTTGTGAAGAGTGAATGAAGGTGCTTAAGAGACACATAAATAAAAACAAAATAAGAAGAAAAGAAAGATTCCTCTTTGTTCACAATCCTCACTATCCTTTTTTTTATACTATTTTTATGAAATTTTGAAAGAAACACAACCATATGCCAACAAATGGCGCCGCAGATGCCCTCTTCCTTCTCAGCCATGCGCAAATATATACACATGTGTTTCTAGGGTTTTTTATTTTTACAAGTTCCCACAATGCCCTTGTACTTATTTTTGTTTAGAGACAAAATGAAACAAACCAAATAAAAACTTTAAACAAAATAAAATACTATAAATAATTTAAAAAATAAAAATAAAAATACTGAAAATTCTATTTAATTATTTCAAATATATTGATAAAAAATAAAAATAAATGAACTCAAAAATGAAAAAAAGTTGGACGCAAAAGTGCTCGAAAAATTAAAATGAATGCACCAAAATGATAAACTTATTGGAAAAATACATCGTTTCTTTTAATTTTGAAATAAATTTTGACCGGTTAAACAGGCTCGAGCTGATCAAAAAGTGACCTAAAAATTAGCTGAAAAATAAATCGAGCATACCAGATTAAACTACGCAAAACGTAGATTAATAAAGTTGATGTCTGGAAGCTTGATTTTAAAAAATTTCGTCCACTGATTTGACGCACATCCGTCGATTAATTCAACCGATTTGCCTGTAGATCGAAAAAAAATATTTCGACTGATATTCTAGGCACTATACGGTGTTTCTTAATTAGTTTCCGCTTTGCAACGTCTGTTGTTTTATGATTTATAAAGTATTTATGATGGAGTAACATCCTTTTTCCTGTTATTTTTATTTAAAATCTATTATCCGGTGTTTAGGGTGTTACATAGTTGTATCGGAGCATAGTAGATCCAATCGGCCGTTATTCCGTTAATTATTTACTTCCTTTTGTGTGACGAGTTTAGTTAAACTTTGTCAACACATTTTTTCTTCTAACAGTTACTTGCTCGAATAGAGAGATGTGTCTGGTAGGAACGATTGTGCTATCGTTGATGCATTGGAAGCTTTGGCCCATGCGATGGGCAATATAACCGACAAGTTGATGGTGGTGATCATGGTTTGGACAAGTTTATGAGAAATAAACCTCCAACTTTTAAGAGAAAGCATGATCAAGAGGGTACTCAGGCATGATTATAGAATTCTGCTAATCAATTAGAGGAACTACTGAAGGATAAAGTACAAGTTTTTGCAATGTTTGCATCCCTGAAGGCTGAAAGTAAAGAAAAAATAGATGAATTTCCGGTGGTTTGTCATTTTCTAGAGGTGTCTCTAGACGATATTAATGATTTACCACCAGAAAGAGAAGTGGAATTCAACATTGATTTGATACCAGGAACTAGGCTGGTATCTATGACACCGTATATAATGTCTCCAATAGAGTTAGCTAAATTGAAAATTGGATGATTTACTTGATAAGAAGTTCATCAGGATGAGTGTATTACCTTGAAGAGCTCTGGTGTTATTAGTGAAAAAGAAGGATGGCAGTATGAGATTGTGTATAGATTACCATCAACTTAACAAGGTTACTATAAAGAATAAATATCAACTTCCCATAATTGATGACCTTATGAACCAACTAGTGGGAGCATGTGTGTTTAGTAAGATTGGCTTGAAGTCGGGGTATCATCAGATAAGAGTGAAAGATGAAGATATTTCTAAGACTACCTTTAGAACTCGATATGGTCACTATGAGTACTTGGTGATGCCATTCGAAGTTTCTAATGCGCCTGGTGTATTTATGGAGTATATGAACAGAACTTTTCACCCGTTCTTGGATAAGTTTGTTATGGTATTCATTAATGATATTCTTAGTTACTCTAAATCAGATGAAGAGCATGCATAACATCTCCTTATTGTAGTTTAGGTTTTAAAAGAAAAGAAGTTGTTTGTGAAACTATCTAAATGCGAGTTTTGGTTTCGAGAAGTGAGTTTCTTGGGTCATGTGATTTCCAGTGGTGGTATAACGGTGGATCCTTAGAAAGTTGATGCAGTGTTACACTGGGAGGCTTTGAAGACGATTACTGAGATCAGAAGTTTTCTTGGCTTGGCTGCTTATTGTCGGAGATTTATTGAGGGTTTCTCGAAGTTGGCCTTACCTTTGTCGGAATTGACTCAGAAGGATCAAACTTTTGCATGGGATCAACCATGTGAAAAAAAATTCAAGCTTTGAAGAAGAAGTTGACAACTGCACTAGTGTTGATTCTACCTAATCCTACATAACCGTTGGTTGTTTATTGTGATGCATCTAAGATGGGTTTAAGTGGAGTGCATATGCAAAATAGGCAGGTGGTGGCTTATGGTTCTCGACAAATGAAGATTCACAAGAGAAATTATCCTACACATGATTTGGAGTTAGTTGTGGTTATTTTTGTTCTTAAGATTTGGAGGCACTACTTATATGGTTCCGAATTTGAAGTTTTCAGTGATCACAAGAGTTTGAAGTATCTCTTTGATCAGAAGGAGCTTAACATGAGACAGAGGAGATGGTTATAATTTTAGAGGGACTACGACTTTGATTTGAATTACCATCCTAGTAAAGCCAATATGGTAGCAGATGTTTTGAGCAGGAAATCTTTACACATGTCGGTGATGATGGTCAGAGAGCTAGAAATGATCGAACAATTTAGAGATTTGAGCTTAGTATGTGAAGTGTTTTTGAATAGTCTGATGTTGGGTATGTTGAAGCTAACCATTGGTTTTCTTGAAGAGATCAAAGAGAAACAAAAATTGGATTTGGCTTTGGTTGATCGACTAACATTAGTAGGTCAAGGAAACGATGAGGATTTCCAGATTAATGAGAATGGAATTCTGAAGTTTCGAGGCAGAGTTTGTGTATCTAATGTGCCAGAGTTTAAGAGGATGATCTTAGAGGAGAGTCATCGAAGCAGTTTGAGTATTCATCCAGGAGCTACTAAGATGTATCAGGATTTGAAGAAAATGTTATGGTGGCCAAGGATGAAGATGGACATTGCACAATTTGGTTATTCTTGCTTAATTTATCATAAATCTAGAGTCGAGCATCAGAGACCGTCTGGACTGATGCATCCGTTGAATATTCTAGAATGGAAGTGGGATATCATATCTATGGACTTTGTGACTGGGTTGCCGAGTACTCCGAAAGGAAGTGATGTAAATTGGGTGATTGTTGACAGGCTAACTAAATCGACTCACTTCATACTGATTAAGATAATTTTTTCATAGAGAGATTGACAGAGATTTACATTGAGGTGATTGTGAAGCTTCATGGTATCCCATCGAGTATTGTCTTCGACAGAGATCCGAGGTTTACATATAGATTTTGGGGAAGCTTACAGGATACTTTGGGTACTAAGTTGAGATTGAGTTCAGACTATCTAGTCTTTGAAGGACTTGTTGAGGGCATGTTTCTGGGGCATGACAATACTTGGGATAGTTACTTGCCTCTGATAGATTTCACGTATAATAACAGCTACCATTCTAGTATTGGGATGGAACCATTCGAGGTGTTGTATGGCAAGAGATGTAGGATTCTTCTATGTTGGTATGATTCTGGAGAGAGCAATGTACTTGGACCAGAAAATGTGCATCAGACGACTGATAAAGTCAAAGTAATTCAAGATAAGATGAAGGCATCTCAGAGTAGGCAGAAGAGTCACCATAATAAGAAGAGAAATGATATTGAATTTCAGGATGGTGATCATGTTTTTCTAAGAGTCACTCCAATGACTGGTGTTGGAAGAATTCTGAAGTCTAAGAAGCTCACTCCTTGCTTTATTGGTCTGTATCATATTACTCAGAGGACTGAAGCAGTTTCTTATCGTGTGGCCTTACCCCCATCTCTTTCAAACCTGCATGATGTTTTCCATGTGTCACAGCTTCGAAAGTATGTTCATGATCATTCGCACGTAATCCAGATGGACGATGTGCAAGTTTGTGACAACCTGACTGTTGAAGCACCTCCTATTAGGATCGTAGATTGAGAGGTTAAGCAGCTATGAGGCAAATAGATTAATCTAGTGAAGATCATTTGAGGAGGACCTGCTGGAGGTAGCATGACTTGGAAGCTGGAGAGCAGTATGAAGGAATCCTACCAAGAGTTGTTTTCGCCATGTAATTTTCGAGGGCGGAAATATTTTTAAGTGGGGGAGAGTTGTAACGCCCCTAACTTATTTAATTGTTTTTATTTAATTATATCATTTTATTAATTATTTAATAATTTATTTATGTGATGTTAATGTGTTTTTGAATGTTTTTTGATGTTTTAGAGTATTTGAGGGTATTTTAATAATTTGATCATTATTAAAATATTTGGTTGAGAGCGATAAATTTTATTTAATTATTTAAAATGATGATAATAATTATTTAATGTTTATAATTATTATTATTTAATTATTTAAATATAACGTGACACCTTATGTTAAAAATGTATTTTTCTTTTAAAATCTAATAAATATTTTGCTTAAATATTAAAGGTGTGAAGCTTGATTAAATAATTATTTAATTTAAGATTTATTTTATTTTATTTATCAATTAAATAAATATTTCGTTTGTGATTAAATATTTGAGAATTAATCTGAACGTTGGATATAATATATATATATATATATATATATATATATATATATATATATATATATATATATATATATATATATATATATATTATATATATATATATATATATTATATATTATATATATATCTATATATATATATATAATATATATATATATATATATATATATATATATATATATATATATATATATATATATATAGAGAGAGAGAGAGAGAGAGAGAGAGAGAGAGAGAGAGAGAGAGAGAGAGAGAGAGAGAGAGAGAGAGAGAGATTAATTGAAATACACTGTCAGTGTAAAAGGGTTTTACACCATCACTTAATTATAGACGTTGGATATTAAAAGAAGTTTGACTTTTATTTTAAAAATCTATAAAGTAATACAAACGGGTGATGGTGATGAACCGACGGTGTAAAACTTTTTACAGTGACAGTGTATAGTAATTAATCTCATATATATATATATATATATATATATATATATATATATATATATATATATATATATATATATATATATATATATATATATATATATATATATATATATATATATATATATATATATATAGATATATATATATATATATATATATATATATATATATATATATATATATATATAGAGTGTGAGAGTTATGATAAAAATTAAGGTTTGAGGCATATCGAAAAACGACACATATGAGTCTAGGGAGACCATTTTGGATGCGATCGTGAGACAACGATTTGGAGAGGGAGAAACATCAAGACCTTGAAAGCATAATCGATAAGGTAAGGGGGGAGATTGCTTACTATAGGGTGAGTTTTAGACAACATAATGATGAGGGTTTCCTTACCCTCTCATCAACGTCAGGTTATTTTTATTTTTATCTATGTGAAATGTATCGAATCAAAATACAAGTATTTTATTGTGCTGATTTGATATGACCTTATAGGATTTTGACCAACCCCTTTGGTCACATATTGTATGATTTTATGATTTTGTATGAATAATATGTTTTATATTAAAATTTTGGTTTTGGGGAGTCGACCGTTGTTACGATCTGTGCCCAAATGGGACAATCCCATTGGTCACTTTTTGTGATCGATTTGATTTTTGAATTGATAAAATTGTTTTTAGTGATTTGTTAATAAAATTGAATTTTGATTTTAAATCACATAATAATATGAAATTGCATGTTTGTGATTGTTTAATTAAAAGGTATGGATCCCTTAATGTTTGACCAAATTGGTTTTTCCCAAAAACCCCTTTGGTCAATTCTATATGATAATATTTCACATGTGTTTATATGGATACTCCTATTTGGTCAATCTTTGTCTTTTTAATCGTTCTATATGATAATATCCCACAAGTGTCTATAGTGATAATCATTTTTCATAAAAAATAACTTAAACGATAATTTTTTTTGTAAAAACTCTAACATTAGTCTTTTGGAGAAAATTATAATTTTTGTTAATTTGTCATTGAGAATTGTATGTCGTACGAATTCAATATTGGGAGGCGGAAACTTGAAAAAAATGAGATTGGAGGGCTGGTTGCACATGTCGTAGGAGAGGTCGCACTTCAAAGCGGTTCAATAGAATTTTGCGCAAGTTTGGCTTCCGATGTTAAAATAACTCATATTATATCTTTTCGGAAAGGGAATCGTCATAGAAGTCAAACCCACTACTATGCAGTGATTAATCGTTTTTTAAGCCGCTTAAACTAGTTTAAGTTCCGAAAATAATGTTTTCCTATTTTCTGAAATTTTATCAATTTATGTGTTATTTGTTTTATTTATTTATTTTGTTTAGGATTAAAAGCTCATAAGACTCATTAGAGTTTCTTTGTTTTACGTTCTTAAGACCTTTGGTAATGTCATAAGGACTAACCTTTTGATTATAATAAATTTCAGAGTTTTGTTTAATCTTTCTGATGAATAATAATAATATTTATAAATAAATATAAAACTAACAAAAAATTTGTTCTTAGTTGAATTTGTGATAAAATAGCCCTAAAATAATTAAATATATCTTTTATAAAATATTATAAAAAAATATTAATATATTTAACTCACTTTTAGGAATATAATTAACTAAATAATTTTAGGTGTAAGAAAAGTGAATATATTGTTTAATAAACATAACTTTAGGTGATTTGGAGTTGGGTGGCCCTTATTGGATAATTTGTGGTTCGTGAATGGAACTTATTTTGGTGATATCCTTTGGGATAATTTTGGTGTTTATGAGTATTATTATACATAACTTTGGTGAATTATGATGTTTTCCTATGAAATGCATATTTGTGATTCATATTACCACGCATTCATGTATTTCGGAGTTTAGGTGGGACTTCGGTCCACTTTGGTGGCCTCAGATCCATATGTGGAGATTATGGGTCTTGGTGGAAAATATCAGGGGTGGGTCTCAGATCCATTGGTGGAGACCATTGGTCTAGGTGGGAAGGACCGGGGACTAGTGGAATAAAGTCAGTAACATTCCTCTGACTCCACAATATATTTTTGGCACCACATGCATTTAGATGATGGAATTGGTGAACATTAGTCTTGCATACATTGATGTGTCTTGTGATTGTCATACCCCAAAATTTGCCCATTAATATTTCAAGACATTTTGCAAGGCATTCCGACTCATATACAACACTGATCTTGAAGAAACAAAGGCCCAGCTCACGGATGGCCCAATCCAGAAAATGACCCAAACTGGCCTGTTCGCTACGCGCTCGCCTAGCGAAGCTGACAGACAACAAAAATTTCGGGCTTCATTCTGAGCCCAAAAAAAAAAAAAAAAAAAAAAAAAAAGAAAAGAGAATTTTTTTTAATTAATTAATTAATTAATTAATTAATTAATTAATTAATTAAATAATTAAAATAAATAAATAAATAAAATATAACAAATTATTTTGGACTTGGGTCTCCCTCATTCCAAGCCCATTACCCACGAAATTAGTCTATAAATACTGAAGTTTCAGTAGGGGAGTTACACTTGGAGTTACACTGGGAGATTCACTGGAAAAAAAAGAGGAGGAGAACAGAGAAGAACGAATAGAAGTTTTGGCATAGGAACCCTGCCTACCCGGAGAATTCAGAGTAAAGAAACCCTGAAGGCAGCCCATCTGCACCGAAGCCATCGCCGTCCAATTCCCGCTGCCTAACTTATTCCGATACTACAAGTGGTCAATCCCTTCAACCTTGAATTGGCAAACAGGTTTGCGTATCTCTATTGTTTATACTTTCAATTGGCCATATCTACATATATAATGCATCATGATTAAATGTTGATATATAATTTGCTTTCGTATGGGAATTTAAATATGCCTGAATACCCTGAATGTTTGATCATGTTATTCCTGTGATAAAATGCCATAAAATTCAAAGTTCCTAACGTGGGGCTGTTTTCAAATTCAAAATCCGTGGCCGCTCGCTAGCACCTCGCTAGGCGAGCCAGAGGCGAACGAGACAGTAGCTGACTTTTCTATTCTGTTTTTTTTTTATGTTTTATCATAGCCATGCATTATTCATCCTATCCTATTTATTGTTGTGATATTTCTCCGGTGTAATCTTCGATTGCACCCTGATTTGGTGTTCTGACATGTTTCTTTTTTTTGAGTTTCGTAAAGGTTCACATATCCCAGGAAAAGGTTATTGGCTAGGTATTCCACTTTATTTGTGGGATACCCTTGTGGAGTTTCACCCTAAATTAATTTTTAATGTATTAACTTCTAATGTATTAATTTTTTAATATATTATTTTTAATAATTTTAATGGGGAGTTTCATCCTAATTATATAATTAATTGTAAAACTTTGCCTTTGAATAAGTGATCTTGGACCTCTCTTTGTTGCCTTACGATTACGATATTACGGTCATGTCCCGCGAACGTGGGGATACCCTTAGCAAAGACCCTTCGGTTAAATCATCATAAAATAAATTATAGTCCCTCGGATGTTGCCTTCGAATATACAACTTTGTCCCTCGATGACCCTCCGATGTTGCCTACGGTTAAAAGATGATAGTCCCTTCGAATGCTAAGATATCCTCATAACTGTTGCCTTCAATGACCTATCGATGACCCTACGATGACCCTTAAACATCCAAAGGATAAAACTACTTATTTCTCAATAATAAGGACAGTTTTACCCTCATAAGGATAGAAAATGCTCATAAAGACCTTGGGTCGGTATAACTCTTAATTGTTGGCTCACAATCTAAAAACAATTTTCACACCTCACACCTTTCAAAATATCTTTAGAAAATCACCACTTGGTATATATTCATACTAGAATCATTACCGAGTTATATTTTTCTAAACAATTTCCAAAACTAAACGAGATAACTACTTTGTATATATTCATACAAGAATCATTACAAAGTTAAATTCTCTTTCCAAAAACAATTTTCCAAACAATTCACAAACACTTTTTTTCAGACAAAAATAATATAAGTGATCGAGCAATTAAGAGCCCATGGATAACCATGGATACAAAGGGTGCTAACACCTTCCCTTTGTATAATGTACCTCCCGAACCCAAAATCTAAATTAAGGTCTTTCCTGTTCTTTTCCACCTTTCCTTATTGGATAAAAGAAAAGTCGGTGGCGACTCTTGCTAACCGCGACATTGCGATTAAAACCACAAAAAAAAGTCCAGTTCACCGTATGACAGAACTGGCGACTCTGCTGGGGATGCTTAAAAAGAGAGGTTACCTTAAAAACAAGATCACTTATTCAATTTGTCTGATTTATTTTTAAGGGATTGCTTGGGTATGTTATGCTTGAGTGAAAGATCCTACACCCGGATCTAGTGTACCTTAGGTAAGTAGCAAGAGATCATCGCGACTGTCCGGCGTATACTGGAATGGTCAAAATGATGGCTACGGTTAATGTGGCACTTTGGATGTCCTGATGTTCCTCATGTTAGTTGAGGAAATATTTGGCATTCGCGTGGTGTCATAAAAGCATTAACCAGACCTTTAGAACCCTAATTGACTCATCCTGGCCATTAGAAAGTAGTGAGATAACTGGCTTCGGTTCCGACTGGAGTTGGTTGAGACTCGATACTACACTCTTTGAGATTGGACTTTAGGGAAGCTTCGGTCAACCACTTGGTGTTGCACTGAAGTGGACTTAAGGAAAGGTCAATGATTTGAGATCCTTCTAGAACCCGGTTACTATTCTAAGACAGGTTGAACCAACCAAACTTCAGTGGGGAGGGTATTTACCTATGGAACTCACGCAAGCCTTAAAACCTAGGAATGATTGTTGTGTGACTTGCTTGTGCTTGTTATTTATCTAACAACATGACATCATAACAACATAACATCATAACATCATGGCATTGTACTAACCATTTCAAGGATTTAGGGATTTAACTCTGCTAAAAAAAAAAAACAAAAAAAACAAAAAAAAAAAGCAAAAACAAAAGAGAAAAAAAAAAAGCTCTTTTTGTTAGTTTATGCAAAGTTAAATCCCGAAAGTCCTTGAAAACATTTCATACATTGCATTGCATCGCATAACAGGTATTCTAAAGGATCAGTGTTCTCACGATTTTCCTATCAAACAGATTCCAGCAGATTCAAACAGATTGAACAATGGCTCTCGAACAAACTGTCAAAGATCTCCAGGCCCAGAATGCTCAATTCCAGGAAATGATGCTGAGCTTATCTAAGGGGCAGGAAGAACTGAAAGCTCTTTTGATGGAGAAGAAGAAGGACCAGAAACCTGTGGGTTACATCAACCCGGGGAGAAGGCTCAAGGGACAGGTTACAGGAGTCAAGATTAGAATTCCGAAGGATTCAGAAGAAGAGACCGAGAATGATTCGGAAGATGAGAATCCTAATCTCGTCAATTCTGAGGACGACGATGAAGATTATGAACATGAACAGTACTCTCCGAAGGATGATAAGTACAAGTTGCTGGAAGAACGTATGCTAGCTATGGAGGGGCAGAAAGTGCCCGGTCTGGATTTCGAAAACTTGGGTCTGGTCTCTGATGTGGTCATTCCCCGCAAATTCAAGGTTCCCATTTTCACTAAGTATGATGGTGCCTCTTGTCCTCAGATGCATCTAAGGGCTTATGTGAGAAAGATTCAGCCGCACACTACTGATAAGAAACTGTGGATCCATTTCTTCCAAGAGAGTCTGTCTGGCACACAGTTAGAGTGGTATTATCAGCTTGAGAGCTCTAACATCCGCACATGGACTGATTTAGCAACAGCTTTCTACAAGCACTACCAGTATAATTCTGAGTTAGCGCCTACTCGGCTACAGCTACAAAATATGACTATGGGCTCTAAAGAAAGTTTCAAAGAATATGCTCAAAAGTGGAGAGATTTGGCTGGCAGAGTCAAACCCCCTATGACTGATCGAGAGTTAGTGGACATGTTCATGGGTACACTGACTGGCCCATTCTACAGCCATCTACTGGGAAGTTCCTCGTCAGGTTTCACTGAACTTATCTTGACAGGTGAACGGGTTGAAAGCGGCATTCGAAGTGGAAAGATACAGGCAGCTACTTCTGCAAGCACCAAAAAGTCCTATCAGGGAAATAATGAATCAAATGCTGTGTACAGTGAGAGGAAGCATAACAAGAAGAATCGTGACCATACTGTTGGGGCAGTTACAATTGCCGCACCGCCATCTCAGAACTTCCAACACAGACAAGACAGGTCGAGAAGACAGATTACCAAGATCAATATGACTTTAACCCAAGCACTGCAGAGTATGTTAAAGGCCAATTTGATTACCCTCAGAGGCCCTCCTGCAAATCCCAACACTACTTCTCCTCGTTATAATCCCAACGCCAGGTGTGCCTATCACTCCGATAGCCCCGGGCATGATACGAATGATTGCTGGTTGTTGAAGAACAAGATTCAGGATATGATCGACGCTGGAGAAATTGAATTTGATCCTCCGGCGACCCCCAATGTCATCACAGCACCTATGCCTAATCATGACCAGAATGTTAATGTTGTGGACGACAATTCTCACGTTACTGACGTTGCTGATTTAACATCTCCTCTCCTGATCGTTAAGAAGAATTTATTGCAAGCTGGTTTATTTCCAGGTTGTGCTGAAGATTGCGATCTCTGTGTACTCCGACCCAATGATTGTTTGAAGTTGAAGAACGGCATTCAACGGCTGATGGATGATCGTACAATTCTATTTGAAAGGGTTCCTAAGGTGGACAACTCTATTGAAGAGGTATCTGTGATTGCTAGATCCAAAGCTCCAGTGAAGATTACCGCTACTAGAGTGCCTGTGAAGATTACCGCTGAGCCCAAAGTGGCTCCCCTGATTATTACCGCACCTGGCCCCGTGCCATATTCCTCCAGCAAAGCTATTCCGTGGAACTATGGAGGCGACGTTTACATCCATGGCATAAAGCAAGTTGGTAGTTCTGCTAATCCTAATGATATTGTGGGGACTAGTAAAGTTACTCGAAGTGGAAGGATCTACTCCCCAGAAATCTCACCTCCCGCTCCCGAAATTCGAGGAAAAAGACCAGTCAATCCTCCTCAGTCAGAGACATCGGTCGAAGTTACTTCTGAAGATGTTGCCAAACAGGAAATGGAAGAGATGCTGAAAATCATCCGTAAGAGCGATTTTGATGTAGTGGAACAATTGGGGCATACTCCGTCTAAAATCTCAATGTTGTCCTTGTTATTATCCTCTGAATCCCATGCCAATGCATTGATGAAATTCTTGAAGACCGCTCATGTGCCTCAAGAAACATCCGTCGATCAATTCGAACATTATGTTGCTAATTTGACTGTTGACAATGGCCTAGGCTTTTCCGATGCTGACCTGACGCCAGCAGGAAAGAATCACAATAAAGCTCTGCATATCTCCATCGAGTGTGAGGGGATCACCCTGGCTCACGTGTTGATCGACAACGGCTCTTCCTTGAATGTGCTCCCGAAAGCTGTACTCGATAAATTTGACTACAAAGGCATTGAACTGAAACCTAGTGATGTTGTGGTGCGTGCTTACGATGGTGCGAAGAGTGTTGTCTATGGTGAAGTGATTCTCCCTATCAAGATAGGACCTCAAGTCTTCAACACTACCTTTCACGTGATGGACATTCGTCCCGCCTACTCCTGCTTGTTGGGGCGCCCTTGGATCCATGGGGCAGGTGCGGTAGCTTCGTCGCTTCATCAAAAGCTGAAGTATCCAATAGCAGGCATGGTTGTCACTGTATGTGGAGAAGAAGAGTATATTGTCAGTAGTGTGCAAGCCTTCAAATACGTCGAGATGGATGGTGAATTCTTTGAGACTCCTTCTCAGTCATTTGAAGTGGTTCCTCCACCCAGTCCTGTCCTTAAGCCAACTCCCCTTGTGCCCAAGGTTGTTCGTGCTCCCCCTGTCATGATCTCTCTGAAAGATGCTCAAGCCGCGGTTGAAAATGGTGATCGTGCTGGTTGGGGTCAACTGATCAATGTACCGTACAAGTCTGATAAAGCTGGCCTGGGGTTTAACTCTGGAAAGATAGTCAAAAATCAGATTAATGCTATGGAAGATGCTGATAGTGATTGCGACTTGGATAGCTGGATTTTCCCAACAATTGGTGACGGACTCAACAATTGGAAGACTGAAGACATTATCCCGATTTCCTTTAGTCAGGAGTAATTGTTATTGTTTATTCTAGAATTGCAAATTTTAATTTTCTTTTACAATCAAACTTCTTAAAGCATTGTGTCTATGCCCGAGGCACAATGGCTAATTTGTTAGGGGTTTTGTCATTTTCATAAGCATATTTATATTCAATAAATCAATGGACGTTTTGCATTCAAATATTGCGCTCTTTGTCTTTCCTATTATCTTTCAAACAAGCTATGTTTTCTTACACACACGCACGTAACGAATTGCAGATCCCTATCCACTCTGGATCCTGTTGATAATAGTTCTACTACTGTTCATTATGACTTTGAAAATCCGATCTACCGAGCCGAAGATGGAAGTGAGGAAGATTGTGAAGTACCTGAAGAACTTGCCAGACTGTTACTACAAGAAGAAAGGACTATACAGCCGCATGAGGAGTCAGTTGAGACTGTAAATCTGGGTACCGAGGTGGACAAGAGAGAAGTCAAAATAGGAGCAGGCTTGGAAAGCAGTATCAAGGAAAGATTGATTCAGATGCTACATGACTATGTGGAGATTTTTGCTTGGTCTTACGAAGACATGCCAGGGCTGGATACCGATATAGTAGTGCATCGTTTGCCGACGAAGGAAGATTGTCGTCCTGTTAAGCAAAAGGTTCGTCGCATGCGTCCTGAAATGTCCGAGAAAATCAAGGCCGAAGTCATGAAACAATTCGATGCTGGTTTTCTGGCGGTTACTTCTTATCCTCAATGGGTTGCTAATGTGGTACCAGTGCCAAAGAAGGATGGTAAGGTGCGAATGTGTGTGGATTACAGAGATTTGAATAGAGCGAGTCCCAAGGATGATTTCCCACTGCCACACATTGATGTTCTGGTAGACAACACCGCTCAACACAAGGTATTCTCCTTCATGGATGGATTCTCGGGTTATAACCAGATCAAAATGGCACCTGAGGACATGGAGAAGACTACGTTTGTGACGCAATGGGGCACCTTCTGTTATAAAGTAATGCCGTTTGGTTTAAAGAACGCAGGAGCAACGTACCAGCGTGCTATGGTGGTTTTGTTCCATGACATGATCCATCATGAAATAGAAGTATATGTGGACGATATGATAGCCAGGTCTCATACTGAAGAAGAACATCTCGATCATTTATACAAACTGTTTGAGAGGCTGAAGAAATACAAGTTGAGATTGAACCCGAACAAATGCACCTTTGGAGTAAGATCCGGTAAACTCTTGGGCTTTATTGTCAGTGGTAAAGGTATTGAGGTTGACCCGGCCAAGGTGAGAGCTATTCAAGAAATGCCAGTTCCCCGTACGGATAAAGAAGTCAGAGGTTTCTTGGGACGTTTGAATTACATTGCCCGGTTTATTTCCCATTTGACCGCTACTTGCAAACCCATCTTCAAGTTACTGAGAAAAAATCAAGAGATGATATGGAATGATGAATGTCAAGAAGCTTTCGACAAAATCAAGAAGTACCTCCAAGAACCTCCAATTCTGGTGCCACCAGTTGAGGGAAGACCTCTAATCATGTATTTAACCGTTTTAGAAAACTCAATGGGGTGCGTGTTGGGACAACATGACGAGTCCGGTCGAAAAGAGTATGCCATATACTACCTTAGCAAAAAGTTTACCGACTGTGAAACAAGATACTCACTGCTCGAGAAAACTTGCTGTGCTTTGGCCTGGGCTGCTCGCTGACTAAGACAGTATATGTTGAATCACACCACTTTGTTGATTTCTAAGATGGATCCTATCAAATACATATTTGAGAAACCCGCCCTCTCCGGAAGAATAGCAAGATGGCAGATGATTTTAACAGAGTATGATATCCAGTATACCACCCAAAAAGCAATCAAAGGAAGCGTGCTAGCTGATCATTTGGCTCATCAGGCCGTGAATGATTATCAGTCTATGAATTTTGAGTTCCCAGATGAGGATGTCATGCTTGTTACTGATTATGAAGAACCTGGACCGAATGAAGGACCCGAAGTGGGATCCCGATGGACTATGGTTTTTGATGGATCGTCTAACGCATTGGGCAACGGTATTGGCGTAGTGATCATTTCCCCCAAGGGTGGCCATACGCCTTTCACCGCTAGACTATGTTTTGAGTGTACCAACAATATGGCTGAGTATGAAGCATGTATTTTGGGACTCAGAGCTGCTATAGACCTGAGAATCAAGTTTTTGAGGGTGTATGGAGACTCAGCCTTAGTAATCAGTCAGGTCAAAGGAGAATGGGACACTAAACATCCGAACCTCATCCCCTATCGAGAGCAGGTGTTGACATTAATCCCATACTTTGAAGAGATCACATTCGAACATATTCCCCGAGAGGAGAACCAGTTGGCAGACGCATTGGCTACCATGTCATCTATGTTCAGAGTCAGATGGGACAATGAAGCTCCCCGGATTACCATTGAACGACTAGACGAACCAGCATATTGTTATGAACTTAACGCTGATGAAGTAGAAGAGAAGCCTTGGTTCCACGAGATAAAAAGATATTTAGAAGCTCAGGAATATCCTGAAGGGACATCCATCAATGACAGGAAATTTCTGAGGAAGTTCTCCGCTAAATTCTTTTTGAGTAATGGAATATTGTACAAACGTAACCATGATTCGACTTTGCTTCGCTGTGTGGATAGAAAGGAATCAGAGAAGATTATGGAAGACATGCACGACGGTATCTTTGGGACTCATTCTAGTGGACATACAATGGCCAAGAAGATTCTGAGGTCAGGGTATTATTGGTCTACCATGGAAACTGATTGCCACCATCACTCCAGAACTTGTCATAAGTGCCAGATCTATGCGGATAAAGTACATGTGCCTCCTGCTCCATTAACCGTGTTGACCGCGCCGTGGCCCTTTGCAATGTGGGGCATTGATATGATTGGCGAGATTAAACCTACCGCCTCTAATGGACATCGTTTCATCCTTGTTGCTATTGATTACTTCACAAAGTGGGTGGAGGCAGCCTCATTTGCTTCTGTTACTAAGAATGTGGTGGCACGATTCATCAAGAACAGCCTCATCTGCCGATACGGCGTCCCTGAGAGAATTATCACTGACAATGGCACTAATTTGAACAACAAGATGATTACTGAACTCTGCACGCAGTTCAAAATAAAACACCATAACTCTTCTCCGTACCGGCCAAAGATGAACGGCGCTGTAGAAGCGGCTAATAAGAATATTAAGAAGATTATACAAAAGATGACGGTAACATACAAAGACTGGCATGAGATGTTACCATTTGCTCTTCATGGTTATCGTACTTCCGTGCGAACTTCGACAGGGGCAACTCCTTTCTCTTTAGTCTACGGAATGGAAGCCGTTTTACCAGTGGAAGTTCAGATTCCCTCTCTAAGGATCATGAAAGAGGCGGGCTTAGACGAGGACGAATGGATTCAGACTCGACTCGATCAGATAAATTTGATGGATGAGAAGAGACTTGCGGCTGTATGTCACGGACAGATATATCAGAAGCGCATGACCAGGGCATTCAACAAAAAGGTCAAGAGACAAGTGTATCAAATTGGCGACTTGGTAATCAAACGCATCATCCTACCACAAACTGACCCCAGAGGCAAATGGACTCCCACATACGAAGGGCCATTTGTAGTTAAGAAGGTATTCTCAGGTGGAGCCATGATACTCGCTACAATGGATGGTGAAGACTTCCCACATCCCGTGAACGCGGACATAGTTAAAAATACTACGCATAAAAGAGACCCGCTAGATCGACGTATCTAGGCAAAAGTAAGGGCATCCCGGCGAACCAAAAGGGTTCGGGCAAAAATTAGGGATATATATAAAAAAATGTACACCCGGCAAGTCGAAAACCTGAAAAGGCGGCTTGGGCAAAAAAGGGTATCCTGGTGGACTGAAAACCTGAAAAGGCGGTCCAGGCAAAAATTAGGGATTAAAGCGTATGACTATGTCCCGTTCTCAGTCAACTTTATCCAAGTTCAAGGGATTGACCAAGCCAATCACTTCTATCCGACAGCAGGGGATGAGATGCTTGAAGACATAATGACAGTAGTAGACTTAAAATCAATAAGACTTTTCTGCATAGCTTTCTCTTTGTTTTTGACAATTTCCTCTTACTAGGATTTTTGTCTCCTTGTACACAAATTGCCTGTTCATAGGCCTCCTTTCAAAATCAATGCAATTCATTTCAAAAAAGATGCTTTTGTTTTACTTTTTCTGTTTTGTTTGCGTAAATGTCCATTGATTTAATTTGAATTAATATGTGCATTTGAATATGATAAATGTTTACCAAAATATATGCGTAGAATAGCAATAGCAATTACTACCCGACTTCAGGATCGAGGAGAAGGTCTAACCATGCTTCCAATGAATCCGCCACCAATTCTATTCCCCCAGCAAGTCTGTTATTCCTCAGAAGAAATTAGCAGTATTCCCCGGCACAACCAGTTACTCCCCAACAGAGGTCGGCATCATCAGACAGATTGATCATCTCATCCATCCTCAGCCAAGATCTGTGGAATATTTCTACCATCAGACAGAATCAAGAACCCCTGCCGAGAAAGGGTCATCGTTACAAATATCTCCAATCAGTAGATGGGGATTTATTTTCCCCAGTAGAGTCCCCAAGCAGAACTTCTCATACGCATAACTCATTCATTACATCATTTCACAGCATACGCATGCATACAACATTCACATTTATTTTAGCATAACACGAAACATCTCATGCATCATGACATAGCATGAAGCTAACTTTTCTTTGCAGGTTAATTATCCTCCTGATATAGTCAAAGTAGAAGGTTCATTCAGACAGACACCTTTATCAATCACATTCAAGATTCAGATACATATTTCAAATACAGTTCATGGGAACATTCATTCTGACAACACTTCGATATCCTC
The DNA here is from genome assembly GCF_024323335.1 of Lathyrus oleraceus. Taxonomy (NCBI): domain Eukaryota; kingdom Viridiplantae; phylum Streptophyta; class Magnoliopsida; order Fabales; family Fabaceae; genus Lathyrus; species Lathyrus oleraceus. The sequence continues at coordinate 461,769,581 of NC_066583.1, read as the reverse complement.
CTAACGATGGCATCTCTAAGCCCATCCCAGACATTTATTGCAAGTACAACATATACAGGTTATCAGATACAGCCTAACGTACGGTTCATTCTGACTCAGCCCAACATATGACTTCTTCAGCAACTCCAATGCGGTCTAACGTACGACCCATTTGGACCTTCAAATCCTCAGATGCTGCCTAGCGTACGGTACATTCAGGGGTGTAGTCTAGCGTACGACTACTTTCTTTTTCAGATGCAGCCTAACGGACGGCTCATTCTACAACTCGGATACGATCTAACGTACGATCCATTCTGAACTTCAACAACCCCAACGCGGTCTAACGTACGACCCGTTTGGATCTTACAACCCTCAGATGCTACCTAACGTATGGTACATTTCTGAAGTGTAGTCTGGCGTACGACTACCGCTTTCATCATCAGATGCGGCCTAACAGACGACTCATTCTGCGAAGGTCTAACGTACGACCCGTTCGGATGTCCATCCCCTCAGATGCTACCTAACATACGGTACATTTCTGAAGTGTAGTCTAACGTACGACTACCCCTTTCATCATCAGATCCTACCTAACATACGGTACATTTCTGAAGTGTAGTCTAACGTACGACTACCCCTTTCGTCATCAGATTCAGCCTAACGTACGGCTCATTCTGCAACTCAGATACGATCTAGCGTATGGTCCATTCTGATCCTTTATCCCCAACAGCATATGACACACTCCGACTCCCCAGCGAAGTCGGCAGCCTAATGGATGACTCATTATACGGTCTAACGTACGACCCAGTGTGGCACCCATGTCTTCAAATTGGCCTAATATACGGCGCGATCTGAAGCTTTCGTCATCAAACCTCCCGGATGGCATCTTTAAGCCCATCTCCATCAAGACCAACTGTCGATTCTCAAGTGCAAATTTTTGGGGCATTCTAGTGTTCAATAATCTTCCACCTCCAGACCACGAATGGCGTATACACCATTCTAACTCTCTCGGTCCAAGAATATTGAACAGGGGCAGCTGTCATACCCCAAAATTTGCCCATTAATATTTCAAGACATTTTGCAAGGCATTCCGACTCATATACAACACTGATCTTGAAGAAACAAAGGCCCAGCTCACGGATGGCCCAATCCAGAAAATGGCCCAAACTGGCCTGTTCGCTACGCGCTCGCCTAGCGAAGCTGACAGACAACAAAAATTTCGGGCTTCATTCTGAGCCCAAAAAAAAAAAAAAAAAAAAAAAAAAACGAGAAACGAAAAAAAAAAAAAAAAAAAGAGAATTTTTTTTTTAATTAATTAATTAATTAATTAATTAATTAATTAATTAATTAATTAATTAAATAATTAAAATAAATAATAAAAAAAATATAACAAATTATTTTGGACTTGGGTCTCCCTCATTCCAAGCCCATTACCCACGAAATTAGTCTATAAATACTGAAGTTTCAGTAGGGGAGTTACACTTGGAGTTACACTGGGAGATTCATTGGAAAAAAAAAGAGGAGGAGAACAGAGAAGAACGAATAGAAGTTTTGGCATAGGAACCCTGCCTACCCGGAGAATTCAGAGTAAAGAAACCCTGAAGGCAGCCCATCTGCACCGAAGCCATCGCCGTCCAATTCCCGCTGCCTAACTTATTCCGATACTACAAGTGGTCAATCCCTTCAACCTTGAATTGGCAAACAGGTTTGCGTATCTCTATTGTTTATACTTTCAATTGGCCATATCTACATATATAATGCATCATGATTAAATGTTGATATATAATTTGCTTTCGTATGGGAATTTAAATATGCCTGAATACCCTGAATGTTTGATCATGTTATTCCTGTGATAAAATGCCATAAAATTCAAAGTTCCTAACGTGGGGCTGTTTTCAAATTCAAAATCCGTGGCCGCTCGCTAGCACCTCGCTAGGCGAGCCAGAGGCGAACGAGACAGTAGCTGACTTTTCTATTCTGTTTTTTTTTTATGTTTTATCATAGCCATGCATTATTCATCCTATCCTATTTATTGTTGTGATATTTCTCCGGTGTAATCTTCGATTGCACCCTGATTTGGTGTTCTGACATGTTTCTTTTTTTGAGTTTCGTAAAGGTTCACATATCCCAGGAAAAGGTTATTGGCTAGGTATTCCACTTTATTTGTGGGATACCCTTGTGGAGTTTCACCCTAAATTAATTTTTAATGTATTAACTTCTAATGTATTAATTTTTAAATATATTATTTTTAATAATTTTAATGGGGAGTTTCATCCTAATTATATAATTAATTGTAAAACTTTGCCTTTGAATAAGTGATCTTGGACCTCTCTTTGTTGCCTTACGATTACGATATTACGGTCATGTCCCGCGAACGTGGGGATACCCTTAGCAAAGACCCTTCGGTTAAATCATCATAAAATAAATTATAGTCCCTCGGATGTTGCCTTCGAATATACAACTTTGTCCCTCGATGACCCTCCGATGTTGCCTACGGTTAAAAGATGATAGTCCCTTCGAATGCTAAGATATCCTCATAACTGTTGCCTTCAATGACCTATCGATGACCCTACGATGACCCTTAAACATCCAAAGGATAAAACTACTTATTTCTCAATAATAAGGACAGTTTTACCCTCATAAGGATAGAAAATGCTCATAAAGACCTTGGGTCGGTATAACTCTTAATTGTTGGCTCACAATCTAAAAACAATTTTCACACCTCACACCTTTCAAAATATCTTTAGAAAATCACCACTTGGTATATATTCATACTAGAATCATTACCGAGTTATATTTTTCTAAACAATTTCCAAAACTAAACGAGATAACTACTTTGTATATATTCATACAAGAATCATTACAAGTTAAATTCTCTTTCCAAAAACAATTTTCCAAACAATTCACAAACACTTTTTTTCAGACAAAAATAATATAAGTGATCGAGCAATTAAGAGCCCATGGATAACCATGGATACAAAGGGTGCTAACACCTTCCCTTTGTATAATGTACCTCCCGAACCCAAAATCTAAATTAAGGTCTTTCCTGTTCTTTTCCACCTTTCCTTATTGGATAAAAGAAAAGTCGGTGGCGACTCTTGCTAACCGCGACATTGCGATTAAAACCACAAAAAAAAGTCCAGTTCACCGTATGACAGTGATGAATGATTGTTTCAATGTTGTGTTTTGTGTTTGTGATTGTGTGATTATCATTTATGTTTTGAGTGAGTTATCATTTCTTGATTATCATACTGTTTACCGAAACTTCCACCATTATTATATGTAAGTGTATTGTCACCCTTTTCTTATTTGCTTGGTTTTGTGGTGTACTTTGCACAGGTGGTTAGCAGGACTGAGGTTCATTGTTGCAGTGAGATGGTTGTTTGCCTCTCAGTAGACTTTTATCTTCCGTATATTCTAGTTTACGAATTAGAATGCTCTGATCTGTAACACTGGGGATAAGGACGTTCGTTTACATTGTTTTGATTTGTTTGTAATAAACTATTATGAGATCTTGATTATGATGTATTAATTCAGTTTTATTCATACATGTTTTATGGTGTGTCTAAATAAATTTCCCTTGTGCAACATCTGTTGTTTTATGATTTATGAAATATTTATGATGGAATAACATCCTTTTTCTCTTATTTTTATTTAAAATCTATTATCTGGAATTTATGGTGTTACAACAACTATCTTAAAAAACACCATGGATGGTGTACAATTGCATTCATCCAAATTCAAACAAACTAAGTTTCAAAACATCTTGTAACAAAATTTCAACCAGAAAACTATATGGTTCATTTCAGACATTTCAGTGGAGTCGCATATTCTAAGAGTTACAACATCACACACCTAGTGTTCAATTCAAACAACTCAATAATTTTCATTATGCATAATTGAGGGAGATGTACCAACATGCCATGAAGCTCCATAATTGATAACATTCTGCAAATAATCATGTACGCTCTCTTTAAGACATTTTGTGGCACTGCCCAAATTATGCAAAGCAACTGAACAACTATGTTGCCTCCAGGATAAAACACTCATGTTCAATTATAGGATCATTACTTGCACAATATGTGGTCATTCTAGAAATACACCTTGTAATGGTTTTGAACCACTCGATGATGGTGTCAAAACCACTCGTAATATCTGGATAAACCACTCGTAGATGGCCCAAGAAAGCCACTCAAAAATAAAAATAAAGAAATATTTTAGAAGAGGTGAAAACGGGAGAAAATGGAGAGATTTTACATTGTGAAATCTGGTGTGAGAAATTGAGTTTAGGAAGCCTCTATTTATAGGAAATTATCTGAACAAAGTGGGAGGAAAATGTGGGAGAAAGTGGAACTGGCCCAGTAAAAAGTTAGCTCGTGACTAGACATTTTTTACTTGGTCAACAAGTCATATGTTGACTCCTGGAGGGCAAGAAAACCCAGTCAAAACCAGGTTAAGACTTGGTTTCTGTAGAGGACACGCCATTTTCGTAATGATTTAATTAATATTAATTAATTTCCACCATTTTTAATTAAATAATAATAAATAACTAATTTCCATCGAATTAATTAAACTCGTATTAATTAATTTTCCACCAACTCGGTTTCAAAAAATAAATGGTCAAGACCCAAGATCCAAGTCCAAGCCTAGACTGAGTCGACCAGACAAACGGTGGTGTGGCACACACATGTGAAGGTGGTTTGGTGGTGTGTCATCACTCCTTTACAAAATTGGGTACCTCTTGGGGCCCAACCCATTTTTCCCACTTGGAACATATATGCACTACTAATATGTGTGTTCCCTTCTATGTGGAACTAAAACGAATCTTTTTAAATTCACTTCCACTCATGCTAGATCATACTTGTGCTCATTAATCACAATAAAATTTTCCAAGTTCCCACTTCAATTTTCATCATCCCAAGAATTCCAACAATCCCCCACTTGAATTTAAAAGGTGATTTTAGAAGTAACGTCAAACATTTACAAGGATGTACATAAGCAAAGATGTCTATGACTTGAACCTTTGTATAACAAGTAGGATTCTGATTCAACAAAAGTGACATTATTGTCTTGAACTCTATCTAAGACATCAAACTCGCACATAACATTTTCTTAAGGTGTATTCTAATAGTTTGTGCTTTAATGGCTATGCACGTGTATCCCGGTTTAGTGAAGGCTCTAGGAATTCTACCTCAAAATTCCATAGGAACCAACCTTAGTTCCACAATCACATAGGCGAGTCTTCCAAGAGTTCTCTTGTAGCCTAGGTACCACCTCATATATAGTATAGACCTCATTAATATTTTATATTATCTCATCCCCTCATTGATTTAATATTCATGCTTTATTTATTTGTACTCACATGATCATCCCATATTACTCACAACTCATTACTACCCATTGAACCTATTTCTTGGGATCTTTGGTCATTTAGGTCAAGTTTCAATCATGAGAAACTCATTTCTCTATAGGCAATAGTTGTTAGACGGTGTGACTAGTGATCGAGAGGGGGGGTGAATAGATCACCTCTTTCAAATTTAACGGATTTAAAGTTTTATCAGAGTTTTCAAAGTTGGCGGAAAAATCAGTCCCGAATCGACTTCCGTCTATTCTGAACCGCTACTAGAAAGCCGGACACACAAGTTTAATTGCTGGATTTTAATGAGAATGACAGAAACAATTCACACCAGAATTTTAACTAATTGAATGCACTTATCATTAAAGTCTATTTCCAATGAATAAAATCTAGCTAACCGTTTTATCAAACAGTTGGTGTGTATGTGATCGATGATAAACAGCAATGGAGTTTGATTAAAGTTTTCTTGCCACTGCTGTCTTGATAAAGAAACAATCACCACACACTAACTAAAATTGCGAAAACAGTTTGAAAAACGTAAAGAGGAGTAAGGTAAGAGTACGATACGCAGAGATTTGGTAAGGAAGTTCCCCACATCGTCCTCGCGTGTGGGTACGTCTCCCTCTCAATTTCAAATGAAATTGAGAACTTTGATTATCAATTATTGCCGAATCCGTTGATACAAGGTTATGGTACAAAGACAGAATTCTAAACTCTAAGAACCTCTTCTTGTATAAACCTTCACTTGATCTGAGCACGACCAAGATTTTCCTGCACAAAGTTGCAAACAATTCACCGGTTCCACGACCTGCTTGCGAAATCCCCCGATCTCCAAACGCAACGCTGCGGCTGAATATGTTCTGCAAATGTGACTCCCAAACCCTCAAGAACACTCCAGTTCTTGAAGGACAAACCAGTAGGTTTTTCCTAGAAACCCCCTTCAATCTTCGACTCAGCTAGATCCTCGATCGTTCCACTGCAAACCACAGCTAGATCCTTGATCGTACCACTGAACGTTATCTCGATGCTTCTTTAATCCAAAGAACAAGAATGGTTATGTATAAATGTTCTTGAAGAAAAGTGATTGAGAAGATGAAGAAGATGAAGTCTCTTTCAGGTTTCTAATTGCTCTCAAACAATTGCTCCAACACTGCTTTTGATCTGTGTTCAATTGTTTTCCCTCAATGAATTCGTATCTTTGCACTGCTGTTGTAACCTGTCTTTTATATGCTGCAAAACAGTTGCTGTTATAACATAAAACAGTCTTTTGTATTGATGCATAAGGGTGTGTATCGATACATACTGTAAGTAATGTGAATTTTGGTGAAATTGATTATTCATGTATCGATGCAAAGGTCGTGTGTATCGATGCAAGTGCTTATTACACTAGTATGTATCGATGCCTGGTGCGTATGTATTGATACACAGGCTGTTTCAATTTGTCATGTATCGATGCAGGGATCGTGTGTATCGATGCATAGAGTATTTTGTCTTCCATGTATTGATGCATGACTCGTATGCATCGATGCATACTGAACAGAAAGGTTTTGTGATTTATCTCATGCTGTATGTATCGATGCAGAGGCTTTATGTATCGATGCTTACTGACATAAAATGCATTTTAATTGTTATTTAAAGGGGAATATCAATGTAGGTTTATATGTACAGTTATGCAACAATATAGTGGGATGAAAAACATAATAAAACACACATGTATCATGTAATGCAATGCACAACCAACATTTGGATGATGATCACACAATTTGCTATCATTAAAAATTAATTCAAGGTAAGGAATTTTCTCACAAACTCCCCCTTTTTGATGATGGCAAATTCTTGGCAAGATGTGTGATACTCCCCCTGAGTTTGTGCATATCTGCATTTTCTCCCCCTTTGTCAACATCAAAAAGAGGAAGAAACATATTTATCAAGGTAGCATAGTGTAGCAGGACATGGCAAGAAATGGATAACAGGCTATCAATCACATAGAATGAAGCTTCAAAGTAAAGAATCATTCACAAAGAATGAAGAATAAGGGCAATAACAATAGAGATAAACAGAATTAGAAACGCGTTTTAAAGATACGAACGAGTTTAAGAGTTACATAAGCTAAACCATATATTGTGCAACAAAATAAAACTAGAGCAATATGAGATGAAATGCTATGAGATGAAGTGCAGGTGGGTTAATTTGGATTGTTGCCACCACAGGATTCCTCATCATGTTTGTCAGGATCTCGGTAGCTTGGCGGAGGCAGAGGAGGAGGCATTGTGTCTGGATTTTGGCCCATGAAGGAGTATTGCCTAAATCGGTTCTGAACTTCAATGCTTCTAAAGCTGTCCATAATCCCAGGATTTTCACGGCAGTCATCCATAAAGCCGGACATTTCGTTGTAGAAAACCTGATGCCATTTCACCAAGTCTTGGTGCCAAGCGTGTTGATTGTGATACATCCGTGTATGCTCATCATGCCAGTCCCGATGCTCGTTGTGCCATTCAGATTGTTGAACATGCCAGTACCGTGCTTCTTCATGGCGTTCTTTGTTGACAATTTCCATCTGTTGAAGCATGTGAGTGATGTCCGCATTTGGTGTTGAGGCTGAAGTACCACCGGAGACTGGAGGGGCTGTAGGTTCAGGTACGTAGTTGGTGGGAGACCACCTTCGTGGCACCCAATCTCCCCAACCAGCATTGGCCTCAGCCTGTGGTGCATCTGTTTCAGCCGCATCCTGCATCTCTTCATCAGGCTGATCTTCAGCAACATGGATGCGTTCCGAAGGCACGTCAAAATTGTAAATTCTGGTTTTGGATTTTCTTTCGAAGAAATAGAAGCATTTGCGGTCTTTATCCCACCGATATCCCATATGCGATAGAGTGGCAGAGTCAAACTCTTGAGCTGCAGATGGAGATAGGAGAGGGACAATAGGTATTGCAACTTTCCAAAACTTAAGAATTTTCATTATTTGAGAAGCATAACCTAGAGCCACATTTTTGGAGCTGTCTCGCACGAAAAATAGACGTTTTACAAAGTAATTAGCCCAGTTTAAGAACACCTTATTTTGCAAAATGTAGAGAAGATGTATGCTGGGCCTGTCCAACCGCGAATGTCCACTGTTTGTTGGACGCTGTAACACCTCAAAATTTGCCCTCCTCTCTTGGGACTAGCATATCATGTTGCATATCATTTTTTAGGTCATTAGGCATTGCATATTGCATATCATGTGGTTACATTGTGCAAGTCATCCTCCCAAGTCTTGATCGGAAGATGAGGAAGTCCAAGTGCAAGCTAGGGTTTTTTGGACTGGATCACTAACTATCTGAGGGTGGTTCAAATTAGGGTTTCATAGTTCTCAAAGGAGATTGGTCTTCATCTTGATTGAAGTGATACATCATCATCATCATGGTTTGATTTTATCAGGAGGTTGAAGCTCATTCCTTGAGATTAGGGTTTTGACCACTGGTCAACCCTGATCAGTTGCATTGGGCCAATCAGGGCATGATCAGGAGATGGGGTCTATGATGGTTATGGGGTTCATAATATGGTTATTTTGTGCTTATTGAAGCTAGGGTTTCACCCTTGTGCCATTTCATCAGAGGATTGGGGTTCAATTTGATCTATGCATTGCCAGATTCATCTATCAGATGAAAAAGTCAATTGTGGTCAACTGTACATGGTTTGATGGATTTGGAGGTGGAAATGAGTTGGATACACTTCATTCATGTTGGAACAAGTGTTATTTGACATCTCAAAGCTTAAGAATGAAGAAAATCAAGTCAGGACAAAAACTGCCAAAAATAGAAAGTGACTTGTAATGGAAGTTTCCAAAAATGGAAAGTTTTTGACCTCAAGACCACGTGTCCAAGAATGCTTCAAATGAAAATTTGTTCAACATGAAAGTTGTATATCTTGTTCTCACCTTTCCAAAAAGTCCAAGAACTTGAAAATCCCATGTATGGTTGTCAAGTTATGGTCCAGTGAATTTCAGAAATGACCCATAATCAGGAGGCCATAATTTCCACATGGATTGTCCAAATTGGAAGTTCTTTATATGCACAAACTCCATTTGACATGTACTTTCATGGTGCATAATTGGATTTTCTCAAAAGTGGTCAATGCAAAAAGTCAAAGTTCAACTGGACAGTTAAAATGGACCAGGGGCAAAATTGTCCAACTTGTGAAATAATTGGAATTTTTGAGTGGGGATTTTTGCTACACTTCATAAATGGTATTTAAAAGTTGTTGGAATCACCATAACATGCCTAGGCCTTGTGGTTTGGAATTTGGCTTGTAAAATGAAATTGCAAAAATGGACAAAGTGCCACCACATAGTGAATTTCCAAAATACTCATCCAATGAGAGTGAAACAAGTTGCAACAGCTCACACATGTCATTTTGAGAGTGTGTGAGCTGTCCATGAGGTGGCAATGAGCTGGCATGGGAAGTTCCAATTTTGCCCTTACTTGAAATTAACCAATTTCACTAATCATTCCATTTGGTTAATTAAACATGGTTAAGTGGTGATTAAGCAATCATATATATTCATAATCATCATCTAATCATAACAGAATAACACACTTCCCAAAATCAGATCTGAAATTCATCCAATTCTCTCAAATTCCTCAAGAACACCAAAACCAAAATTGGCAAGAACTCTCTCATTTCTTGATCAATCTTCGAAATTCTTTTTGCATCAATCTTCAATCATCATCCTCTCCATCTGTTTGTGAAGTTTGGAAGGAAAGGAGCTCTGATTCGCAGCTGCACATGCAAGCTCCATCAATGGTGAGTCAAGGTTTCGAGCATTAGAAGCAACATCAATTGAATCCAAGCACATCATTCACCTTCCTGAGGATTCTACTACATCTGTTTGTGGAGAAAGCGTGCAAAGAACATCAACATGACACTGCAATTTCCAGGTTTTCGATTTTTTCGAATCTCATGATTTGTTTAATGCTTATATGCGTTCTATAGTTCGTGGATTGTAGATCGTAGTGATAGGATTGGTTTGTGAAATGGATAACCGTAGGTGAAGTAATCTTGATTTGAAGTTTTGAGAACAAACCCTAGGTTGATCGATTCAGGAGATAGAGGAACAGTTAGGTTAAAATAAGTTCATATTCGTGATCCACGTGTTAAGACGGTTCTAACCATATGCCACATGTTGATTTTGGTGTTGGTTCGTTGTTCATCAAGTTCATGAGTTTCTGGATTTTTTCTGGATGAAAACGATGATGATAGGAGTGTTAGATCTTCATTTCCATTTGAATTTTCAAATATGCTGTTTACCGCCCCCGCGCTGGCTTATTTACAATTATGCCACTGGATATTTTAATTAATTAATTTAATTCATAAAAATTCATTAAAAATTCACAATGACTTTAAAAAATTCATAAAAAATCATTAAAAAATCAGAAAAATATAGGGATTTTTGTGTTGACTTCCTTTTTGACTCTAGAATTTATTTGACCTATTGATTGAAGTTGTGCATGGTGGAAATTGTGTTTGACCTAGGGATGTTTCACATGTATGTAAATTTGATACATTCTACCATTTTGATTGTGAAATGCTCATGCTTACAAATAAATGCTTGAAAATTTTTGTGGTAATTGTAGACTGGTTGATGGTGATTTACATGTAAATTTCATGAATTTTGGATTCCTGGTGATTGAATTATGAATTTTGGAATCTAGGTGTGACAATTTGTGTCACACCTCATTATGTCAACTTGCTGGATTTATTTGAATGGCCTAGACTTGTTAGAATGGAATGAAATTTTGCATGGATGTTCATTAACATGTTAAGATACTATGTGTATTTTTCTGGATTTTTCCATTGCATTTTCAATTTGATTGCTATTTTTCATCTCTGATTGGTCAATTGTGCAAGCTCATGTGATACATGTTGGTAGATTTAATGTGAAATGCTTATATGGTATTGAATGATCATGAAATTTGGTATGATAGTTGTAGACACATGATGTGACATCCCTGTTTTGGTCCCAGTCATTTCTTTGTTGTTTCATTGAATTATGAATTTTTGAAGTGAATGCATGTGTTGATGTTGTGATTTGGCTCATATAATTGTGTCTGTTTTTGTTGATTTTCATTGACATGGTTTCCTTTGTCCAATTAAGCTAAAATTTGACATGCTGGACCTTGAATAGGTCCTGTTTAGGTGTAAATTATTTGAGGATTTTTGGAATTGTGTTGATATGGAATTGAATGCAATAGTTCTGTTTGGATGTTTGGTGTTCCATTTGAACTAGTTTGATTTGTTTTGTGCATAAAATGAGTATAATGAATGGTATGGACATGGGACTAATTGTGTTGGCTTTTGTTTGACATTAATTTGACTTTGGTTGGATATCCCTTGCTGTTTAGGAATTTTTCTTGCCTTTGGACCCTAGGCTTGGCCTAGTGGTCTAGTTTCTAACATTTGATTGATTTTTCAGGATGAAAAGGTGCAATGTTTATGGAGAATGATCCAAGTCAATTCAATTGATGTTGTTTGATGTTTGTACACTAACATAACTTTGTTTTGTAGGTTGTGAAGTTTGGGCTTGAGCTCATAGCTTGCCTTTGTTGTGCATTAGTTTGTATAGTCTGACTGATTAATACTTGCTGTTTATTTTTGTCTGTCTGAGTACTAACTGTGTTTGACTGTTTCCAGGTACTTTTAGTTGCTCAGTTCCTTGTGAACTTTTGCTTTGCTTTGCTTAAGCAACTTGCATTGAGGTATAACTTCCTAACTTCATGTAGTCTGGAGACCCGGTCTGTTATTTGACCGGGCAAACTGTCTGAAGTCCTCCTTAAGAGGCAATGATTGTGGTTGTTTATTTTTCGTGCCAAGCAGGTGAAAGTCCTCTAAAAGAGGCAATTGGTGGAAGTTAGGGATAAGCAATCTATCCCCCACTATTCTGTGTGTGTCGTCCCTCTGCTCACACGGCTGTGTGTTGATGCATTGGGACACAAACCCAAGATCTGTGCTGTCGCACAATCGAGTCAGAGTCATTGAGCGTAGAAGGGTCCCTCCATTCTGGACCCACGCTCCCTTGTCTAAAGCTCTCCCTGGTCAGGGATAAGAGCTGTGAGGTCTGATCCTCACTTCACCTTTCATCTGCTTCACCTTAGCCTCGAAATGGCAAGGTTAAGAGCAAACACAGCCCGTACAGATGACTTGCTGAGGCAGTCAAACCTATTGTGTGAGCCCACTTGTTTGGTTATAGTGCGTGCTATGTGGATATCTGTTTGAGATGCTTGTTCTCATTCGATGTATGCTTGAATTATTTTGTATGCTTGTATGCTTGCTTCTTTCCTGGATAGGAGTAGTTTGCTTATGCAAGTAGGATAGAAAACTGAACTTAGGGTAACGATGCATGACAACACTAGGCTCGAGTCCAGCTCCCTAGTAGTGTGTCTTTCCCTGGTTTCTGGCTAGTAACTCAGTCCCTTTCAGAGGAACTACATCGCCCTGATCCTTGTTCCAGACGAGGTATGTAGGCAGGTGGTCGTGCGAGACCACTCCGGGCAACCTTTTTCTTTTTTTGTGTGTGTTTGCTTGTTATCTGATTGCGTGTTTGGTTCGGATGCCGACGTAAGCCCAGTGATTGGCTGTCGGGCTCCACGTTTGCCCTTTTGAGTGTGTTTTGGTTCGGATGCTGACGTAATTCCATCGAGTGGTTGTCGGGCTCCAGGTTTGCCATCTGTTTGTGCGTTTTGTGTTGTTTGGCGTGCGTAAGCCGAACTACAGTGGCTCTGATTCTCATGTCCAGATGAGATATGTAGGCATAGGACGCGATGTCCTATCGAGCTCCCTTCTCTTAACCCCACCTGCGTTCCCCTGTGTGTGTGTGTGTGATGTTTAGCAACCTTTTCTTTTCTTAGAACGTGGATCCCGTCGAGTACGACGGACGTGAGGGGTGCTAATACCTTCCCCTTGCGTAACCGACTCCCTTACCCTTTCTCTTTGGTCGCAAGACCATTTCCTTTCCAGGTTTCTCTGAGCGTTTCCTTTCCCTATTTTGGGATAAATAACGCGCAGTGGCGGCTCTGTGTTGTATTTTTGTTTGAGTCTCGCCGGTTGTTTTTCGCGGATGGTTCCTCTGTGCAGGTGCCTGGCGGCATGATGTACCACAAGCCGGACGAGGTTCATTTGATAGTGCTTTCCTCTGTGGAGTATCCACTTTGGCTTAGTTACTTCATCTGAGCTGTTGACTCTGGTGACCGATCATTTCCCGGATCTTTGGTTTAGACGATCTCAGGAGAGCTGCAATGGCACACCCGAAAGGGCAAACCCATTGAGTATCTCTGCCCGATTGTCGAGACTATTATCCGCCTTAGGGTGACCTGATTAGAATTTACCTGTGAGGGGAGGGTGATTATTTCAGATGCATGTTCAGATGGTGACTTTTTGTTCCGTGGATCAGAGTCCTACTTATGAGTCGGATTTATGGCCATTTATTGCCGAGACGCCGGAGTGCTGTCCGTGGACATTTATCAGTGGGGATCCGTTTATTTCAGGATTCCCCGGGCCGAGATATTTATCAGTGGGGATCCGTTTATTTCAGGATTCCCCGGGCCGATTCAGATGGTTGTGGGTGTCTGCTCAGAGGATGATGATGATGATGATGTATCTTTCTTCCGTTTATTTCGGAACCCGTGGGTCTGATTGATGATTGTACATTCCTCAGATGGTTATGATCAGTTCAGAGGCCAGATTCAGTGCAGATGATCAGATGGCTTGGGGGATGGCAACGCATTGCATTCATTCATCAGCATAATTACATCTTGCATTAATTGCATCTAACACATGTTTATCCATATGCAGGGACACTTTTGATTGAGATTCTAGTGGAGAGACTTTCTGCTCAGATATGAGGACCGGTTTGAAGCATGATGTGGTCTACAGTTTCTTCGATCATGAGATTGGTGTGCTGAAGGAGATGATAGCATTGATTACACTCGACCATGTGGGGATGTTCAGAGAGTCATATGGTAGTATCCTGAAGATGGTTTTCAGACTCACTGACAGTGACAGAAGTGCCATTCATACTCTTCTTCAGTTCTATGACCCGGGGCTGAGATGCTTCGTGTTTCCAGATTATTTGTTGGGACCTCTGATGGAGGATTATGCTAACATCTTGGGTATACAGATCCGTGATCAGATTCCTTTCCATGTCACTAGGGCAGAGCCAGATGTCCTTGGGATTTCCCGTGCTCTTTATTTGAGTCCGGAAATGGTCAAGGAGGGTTTGAAGGAGAAAGGAAAGTTACCTGGATTTCATTTGAGTTTCTTGGAGGCTAATGCCAAGGAACATGCTGCTATGGGTAACTGGAAGACGGTTTGCGCATTGATTGCTGTGAGCATTTATGGAGTTATCTTGTTTCCTAATCAGAAGAATTTTGTGGACCATAATGCTATTAGGTTGTTCATGCAGAGAAACCCTATTCCTACTCTGATCGGAGATGTCTACTACTCGGTTCATAACAGAAACGAGAAGCGGCGTGGGGGTTTGATCAGATGTTGTCCTCAGATGCTCTTCAGGTGGTTTATGGGGTATTTACCTTCTCGGGGTGCCTTTGTTCAGATTGATCCCAGTGTCAAGTGGTCCTTCAGGTTGATGGGTTTGCGGGCTGATGATATTGCTTGGACTCATAATGGTTTGGCTGGACGGGACTTTATATGCAGTTGTGGGAGCTTACCTAATGTGCCTTTGGTGGGAGTTCAGGGTTGCATTAATTACAACCCGGTGCTTCTCAGGAGACAGATGGGGTTTGCTGTAGAGGGTCCTCCTCTCGGACGAGAGATTCAGGAGTCCTTCTATTTCCCGATTGATGGTAACCAGACCAAGCTGAGGCAGGTATTGGATGAGTGGCGAGATATTCAGAGGAAGGGTAAGGTTCCTTATGGTAAAGTCAACAGTCGGTATTTTCCTTTGTTTGAGGATTGGTTGCGGAAGAGGATTGAGGTTACATTTCTACCATTTCCGGGAGGTGATCCTGTGTGTCCTATGATTGAGGGTCCAAGTTCTTCTGTCAGCATGGAAGAATTCCTTGAGATGAAGAGGGCCAGAGATCGGCTACTTGCCGAGAAAGCTGAATTGGAGAGAAGTGTTGCTCGGTTTCAGGCAGCTAATCAGGAGATCAAAGTGAAGATGGAAGATCAAGACAAGCGACATGCCCTGGCAGCCAAACGCTTTGAGATGGATACAGCCTACTATGGGAAGATCAGCCAAGCTTTAGCATCATCCAACCGGGAGCACGACATCACGAAGGATAAGTTGTTCAGAGCGTCGAAGGTTATTGAGGATGAGAAGAGAAGGCAAATCTTGGTGAAGGATCAGAGAGACGACAGAGTCCGAGTCCTCATTGCTGAGTGGGAGACCAAGCTGAAGGTCAAGGAAGCAGAGAATCTGAAGATCACCGCTGAGAGAGATCATTACATGGCAGAAAGAGACCACTACTTCAGGCAGATGAAGATTCATCAGAAGGAAGTTGGGAGACTGCAGCAGGAGAACACCGAGCTCAGGTTCGCCGCAGAGTTCGCGAGGATGGAGGATGAGATAGGGCCATCTGTGGGACCCTCATCGAGCTAGATCTTTCATTTGTGTTGGATTACCGTCAGGCTTGTTGACGGAATTCACTTGTCTGTATTTCTTCCCAATTCTGGAGGATTGTATCTTTTTATCTGATTTGATGTATGACTATGGCACTGTTTGTGCACTTTTGGTTATGTGATGGTTATTTTCCATTAAGTGATTGGTTTTCAAGCTTTATTTGCTTTACTGCATGCACTCACACGAGCACACACATGGTTGGGGGTATCATGCTAAATCACATATCTCCGATCTGCACGATGAATCAAATGCTGAATATCAGAATATTGATGCCGGATTATTATCTGTCTCCATGATGCCAGGATCGAGAGACAAAGTGTCCTTCATATGGATAGACACTGCATTCATGCATTGATCATAATAACTGTGCTTTATTTTGCAGGTAGTTGTTACTAATGTGCTTGTTTGTGACAGGAATCATTGCTCGCGCTCGAAGAACTGTACCTTTGCACTCAACGCGCCCTCACAGATACTTCACCAGACGCAATACTCCTCGACTGATGGATCTCCCAAGTACTGATCTCCTCGAGCTGAAAGACAAAATGACTGAGCTGATCAACATCATGCAGGGTTTTGCAGTTGGTCAGAAGGCTCTGGCTGATAAGGTTGAGAAGCTCGAGCGGGCTTTGTAACACCCCGATAATAATATGATCATTATTTAAATTAAGTTAATAATAGATTTATTAATTTAATTAGATAATTGGATTATTATTATTATTATTATTTTGGAATTATTGAATTATTATTATTATTGGGATAATAATTATTGGAATATATATATATATAAGTTGGAATTTAGAAAATCCCATTTTTGGTAAAAAGGTTATTTTCACGTGAAAAGGAAAACAGAGCAAGCGGCTGAAAGTGGGAAAGGGCAAAGAGGCAGAGCAAGAGAAGAGGAAAAGCTTGAAGATAACGGAATTTGCCGGATTAATCAGGTAAGGGGGGTTTATCGTCGTTTGATGGGTCTTATGGGATAACATGTAATGGGTAGTGATAAACCATGAATTTGACTCTGATTAGAATGATGTATGCTGAATCTGTGAAACATTTGATGAACGAAATTTGGATCCCAATTGGAAGAAATTCGTAGGAATTAGATGTAGTAAGGTTAGTAAATTGCGTTGTCGAAATGTGTATGATCTGTATCTGATAATATGGTTGATCGCTGTGTAAAATTGGACTGTGGAAGGTGGGTTTGGAAGATCTCGTAGCAGAGAAAACCCATAGCAGATTTGGAAACTGGATTCTGGTCATACGCGTATGGCACTAGGCGATACGCGTATGGGAGGGCTTGGAAAAGGGGAAAATTGGCGCTAATACGCGCCATACGCGTGTGGTACGCGTATCCCGTGCGTGGTACGCGTATGGGGTAGACCATACGCGTATGAGTGGAAAAGATGATGTTTTGAACGTGAAATTGTCTCTGTTGGTACGCGTATGAGGATGTGGTACGCGTAGCATACGCGTATGGGCGTGGGCAGTACGCGTATGGATTTGGTCAGGAATGGGCAATACGCGTATGGGTATAGGCAATACGCGTATGGGCAGACTTGTGGTTTTCTGAACTGTTGTTGTGCAGTTTGTGGTTGTTTAGGCTGAGTGGTGTAACTTAGCTGATGTATGACGTAGTAGGGATCATTTCCCGTTGTTTTGAGTAGTATAGGTATTAGTAGAGTGTGCTAATACTGTGTTTGATTATGCGGCATGATATGATATACTTTTGTGATAAAATGTGTTGATGATGTGTGATGGTATGCATGATGCTGTGAATGTATCAGTTATGTATGCATTTGTGAATAGACTGTTTGATGGCTTAGAGTGTGAGCATATGTCTATTCTTGAGTTGTTGTTGTTGTTGCATTGCCAGGTGATTAGCCTGCATGTTGTGGCCCATTTGGGGTGGTAGCTAATTCCCATGGTGAGGAATTAGTGAGTAAATCATTTTGATTGTTGTTGATGTTTGCATGCTAGGTGATTAGCGTGCATAGCATGGCCCATTTGGGGTGGTAGCTAATTCCCATGGTGAGGAATTAGTGAGTGAGTCACTATGTCTCAAATGAGTGGGACTAGTGAGCTTGGTAGCCGTGCCTGGATTTGGACGGTGAGGTTGAACTATATGTTCACAAATAGTCGGTACCGCATGCATGGAGTCTCATTGCATAATATATGTATGGCGTATAATATGAATGGATGTATTCCAATATTATACGTGTGTTTGTGTTGGTGTTGAGTATTATATTGAGTTGATGTGCTGTTACTGAATATATATATTTGGATTAGGGTGATGAAGTGTGTTAAATTACTTAACATGACATGATATTTTATAATACTTATTATATCGATTGAGGAACTCACCCTTACAACTGTTTTTCAGGTAACGAGCAGTGATTGAGTAGGAGCTAGTATTTGGAGTCTAGAGTAGTTCCTTAGTGGGTCATGCTCTGATAGATGTAACATCGGGAAGGGATGTTTTAAATGTTTTACTGTTGGTTGTGAACCATTTTACATGTAATATGTTACATGTTTTGATTGATTTGATTTTATATCCGCTGCGATTTATGCGAATGTTTATTTGATTAAATAAAGAGCATGACTGTTATTTTGGAACATGGTGTGAAGTGTTTATGTGACACCCTTAACTGCATAATTACTCTGTTGTTGTATTTTGATATTTAATTAAATTATTGGGGTATTTTAGAAGGGTGTTACATTAGTGGTATCAGAGCATAGTCGGTCGAGTCGAGTCGTAATTATTCTGTTTCCCCTGTACGGGATAGGTGTTGTGTAACCCTATCAGTACTTATTGTTTTAGTTGTTTGGGTTTTCAGAATAGAGATGGCTGGAAGAGGTAGAGATGATGCTGCGATTGCTGAGGCTCTGGGTATGCTAGCTGGAGTACTTGGAGGGAATCCGAATGTTGTGGGAATGGGAGCTGCTCGTCAATTGAGTGAGTTCCAGAAGAACAATCCTCCAATGTTCAAGGGAGCATACGATCCAGATGGCGCTCAGAAGTGGTTGAAGGAGATAGAGAGGATCTTCCGAGTGACTGAGTGCGCCGATAACCAGAAGGTCAGGTTCGGTACGCATATGCTGTCAGAGGAAGCAGATGATTGGTGGGTTGCTACCCACACTGAGTTGGAATCTGCTGGAAATGCTGAGATCACTTGGGCTGTGTTCAGAGAGAGATTCCTGAGGAAGTACTTTCCAGAGGATGTAAGAGGAAAGAAAGAGATAGAGTTCTTGGAATTGAAGCAGGGTAACAGGTCTGTTACTGAGTATGCTGCTAAGTTCACAGAGCTGTCAAAGTATTACACTCCCTATAATGAGGCTGCTGGAGAATTTTCGAAATGTGTGAAGTTTGAGAACGGGTTACGTCCCGAGATCAAACAGGCTATTGGATATCAGCGGATCAGAGTATTTTCTGACTTGGTTGACTGTTGCAGGATTTTTGAACAGGATTCCAAAGCCAGAGCAGAGAGCTATCAGCAAAGGGTTGATAGGAAAGGCAAGAATCAGAATGATCGTGGGAAACCGTATGCAGCTGGCAAAGGTTTCCAGAGACAGAGTGGGATGAAGAGGCCTAGTGGGGGAGACTCCAGTGCCCCTGCTAAGTGTTACAGATGTGGTCAGGCTGGGCATCGTATCCATGAATGTACCAGTAATGAGAAGAAGTGTTTCAAGTGTGGAAAAGGTGGTCACTTGGCTGCAGATTGCCGGTTGAAGACTGTGACTTGTTTCAACTGTGGAGAGTTGGGTCATATCAGTCCACAGTGTCCTAAGCCGAAAAAGGAGAATCAGTCGGGAGGCAAGGTCTTTGCTTTATCGGGTTCTGAGACTTCTGCAGATGATCGTTTGATCCGAGGTACGTGTTATATTAATGGCTTTCCTCTTGTAGCTATTATTGACACCGGTGCTACTCATTCCTTTATATCTTTGGATTATGCTGTGAAACTTAAGTTAGAGATATCTGAGATGCATGGAAGTATGGTGATTGATACTCCTGCGAAGGGTTCAGTGACTACTACTTCAGTTTGTTTGAATTGTCCTTTGAGTATTTTTGGTAGAGACTTTGGGATGGACCTTGTGTGTCTTCCACTAGTGCAGATTGATGTTATCCTGGGTATGAACTGGTTGGTGTTTAACCGAGTTTATATCAACTGTTTTGATAAGACTGTGATCTTTCCTGAGATTGAGGAAGGAAAGAGTTTGTTTCTATCAGCAAGGCAGGTGAATGAGGCAGTAGCAGATGGGGCAGAGTTGTTTATGCTGTTAGCGACTTTGGAGGCTAAAGATAAACTGGTGATTGGTGATCTGGCTGTGGTGTGTGATTTTCCTGATGTGTTTCCTGAAGAAGTGAATGAATTGCCGCCAGAGCGTGAAGTTGAGTTCTCGATTGATTTGGTACCTGGTACTAGACCGATATCGATGGCTCCGTACCGTATGTCTGCTGTTGAGTTAACTGAATTGAAGAGTCAGCTGGAAGATGTGTTGGATAAGAAATTTATTCGTCCGAGTGTGTCACCGTGGGGTGCACCAGTGTTATTGGTTAAGAAGAAGGAAGGTAATATGAGGTTGTGTGTGGACTACAGGCAATTGAATAAAGTGACGATCAAGAATCGGTATCCTTTGCCGAGGATTGATGATTTGATGGATCAGTTGGTTGGTACGAGTGTGTTCAGCAAGATAGATTTGAGATCTGGGTATCATCAGATACGTGTGAAAACTGAGGATATTCAGAAGACTGCTTTCAGAACAAGATATGGACATTATGAATATTCTGTAATGCCTTTTGGTGTGACTAATGCGCCTGGAGTGTTTATGGAGTATATGAATAGGATTTTCCATCCGTACCTGGATCAGTTTGTTGTGGTGTTTATTGACGATATTTTGGTGTATTCGAAAACTGAAGAAGAGCATGCTGAGCATTTGAGAGTGGTTTTAGGAGTTCTACGAGAAAAGAAGTTATTTGCTAAACTGTCTAAGTGTGAATTTTGGTTAGAAGAGGTTAGTTTTCTGGGTCATGTGATTTCAAGAGGTGGTGTTGCTGTTGATCCTTCTAAGATAGAAGCGGTGTCTAAGTGGGAAGCTCCGAAGTCTGTTGCTGAGATTCGAAGTTTTCTTGGCTTGGCTGGTTATTATAGGAAGTTCATTGAAGGATTTTCTAAGTTGGCGTTACCGTTGACGATGTTGACTAGAAAGGGGCAAGCGTTTGTTTGGGACTCAAAATGTGAAGAAGGTTTCCAAGAGTTAAAGAGAAGGTTGACTACTGCTCCTATTCTGATATTACCGAGTTCGTCGGAATCATTTGAGGTTTACTGTGATGCTTCATTGTTGGGTTTGGGTGGTGTGTTGATGCAGAATAAGCAGGTTATAGCTTATGCTTCGAGACAGCTGAGGGTTCATGAGAGGAACTATCCGACACACGATTTAGAGTTGGCAGCTGTTGTATTTGTTCTGAAGTTATGGAGGCATTACTTGTATGGTTCAAGATTTGAGGTTTTCAGTGACCATAAGAGTTTAAAGTATTTGTTTGATCAGAAAGAGCTGAATATGAGACAGAGGAGATGGTTAGAATTTCTGAAGGATTACGATTTTGGGTTGAATTACCATCCGGGTAAAGCAAACGTAGTAGCTGATGCATTGAGTCGGAAATCATTGCATATGTCTATGTTAATGGTTAGGGAATTGGATTTAATTGAGCAGTTTAGAGATTTGAGTTTAGTGTGTGAGAGTACTCACAATAGTGTTAAATTGGGAATGTTGAAGTTAACGAGTGGTATTCTGGATGAGATTAGAGAAGGTCAGAAATCCGATGTGTTTTTGGTTGATAAGTTGACTCTAGTGAATCAAGGTCAAGGTGGTGAATTCAGAGTTGATGAGAATGGTGTTTTGAAATTTGGTAATCGGGTGTGTATTCCGGATGTTACCGAACTTAAGAAAAGTATTCTGGAGGAAGGACATCGTAGTGGCCTGAGTATTCATCCGGGAGCTACGAAGATGTATCATGATTTGAAAAAGTTATTTTGGTGGCCGGGAATGAAAAGAGAAATTGCGAGTTTTGTTTATTCCTGTTTGACTTGTCAGAAGTCAAAGATTGAGCATCAGAAGCCGTCTGGGCTAATGCAACCGTTGGCTATTCCAGAGTGGAAGTGGGATAGTATCAGTATGGATTTTGTGTCTGGTTTGCCGAGGACAAGTAAGAATTTTGAAGCTATTTGGGTGATTGTGGATAGATTGACGAAATCGGCTCATTTCATTCCGATCAGAATGGATTATCCGTTAGAGAGATTAGCTGAGTTGTATATTGAGAAGGTTGTAAGTTTGCATGGTATTCCATCGAGTATTGTTTCGGACAGAGATCCTAGATTTACATCGAAATTTTGGGAAGGTTTGCAGAAGGCTTTGGGAACTAAGCTGAGATTGAGTTCTGCATATCATCCGCAGACTGATGGTCAGACTGAGAGGACGATTCAGTCACTAGAGGATCTTTTGAGAGCTTGTGTTTTGGAAAAAGGAGGTGCTTGGGATTGTTACTTACCTTTGATTGAGTTTACCTACAACAATAGTTTTCATTCGAGCATTGGTATGGCACCGTTTGAAGCTTTGTATGGTAGGAGATGTCGGACACCGTTATGTTGGTATGAGTCCGGTGAGAGTGCTGTGGTTGGACCGGAGATTGTTCAACAAACTACGGAAAAGATTAAGATGATTCAGGAGAAGATGAGAATTGCTCAGAGTCGTCAGAAGAGTTATCATGATAAGAGAAGGAAGTCACTTGAGTTCCAAGAGGGAGATCATGTGTTTCTTCGTGTTACTCCGATAACTGGTGTTGGTCGAGCTTTGAAGTCGAAGAAGTTGACACCTCGATTTATTGGTCCTTATCAGATTTTGGAGAGGATAGGGGAGGTAGCCTATCGTGTCGCTTTACCGCCGTCGCTTGCGAATTTGCATGAGGTTTTTCATGTGTCTCAGTTGAGGAGGTACATTCATGATCCGTCGCATGTAGTCCAAATAGATGATGTACAGGTGAGAGATAACCTGACTGTTGAAACATCACCTATGAGGATCGAGGATCGAGAGTTGAAGCATTGCGGGGTAAAGAGATTGCCTTGGTGAAGGTAGCTTGGGGAGGACCAGCAGGTGGCAATGTGACTTGGGAACTGGAGAGTAAGATGAAGGAGTCTTACCCAGAGTTGTTCGCTTGAGGTACGTTTTCGAGGACGAAAACTCTTTTAGTGGGGGAGAGTTGTAACACCCCGATAATAATATGATCATTATTTAAATTAAGTTAATAATAGATTTATTAATTTAATTAGATAATTGGATTATTATTATTATTATTATTTTGGAATTATTGAATTATTATTATTATTGGGATAATAATTATTGGAATATATATATATAAGTTGGAATTTAGAAAATCCCATTTTTGGTAAAAAGGTTATTTTCACGTGAAAAGGAAAACAGAGCAAGCGGCTGAAAGTGGGAAAGGGCAAAGAGGCAGAGCAAGAGAAGAGGAAAAGCTTGAAGATAACGGAATTTGCCGGATTAATCAGGTAAGGGGGGTTTATCGTCGTTTGATGGGTCTTATGGGATAACATGTAATGGGTAGTGATACACCATGAATTTGACTCTGATTAGAATGATGTATGCTGAATCTGTGAAACATTTGATGAACGAAATTTGGATCCCAATTGGAAGAAATTCGTAGGAATTAGATGTAGTAAGGTTAGTAAATTGCGTTGTCGAAATGTGTATGATCTGTATCTGATAATATGGTTGATCGCTGTGTAAAATTGGACTGTGGAAGGTGGGTTGGAAGATCTCGTAGCAGAGAAAACCCATAGCAGATTTGGAAACTGGATTCTGGTCATACGCGTATGGCACTAGGCGATACGCGTATGGGAGGGCTTGGAAAAGGGGAAAATTGGCGCTAATACGCGCCATACGCGTGTGGTACGCGTATCCCGTGCGTGGTACGCGTATGGGGTAGACCATACGCGTATGAGTGAAAAGATGATGTTTTGAACGTGAAATTGTCTCTGTTGGTACGCGTATGAGGATGTGGTACGCGTAGCATACGCGTATGGGCGTGGGCAGTACGCGTATGGATTTGGTCAGGAATGGGCAATACGCGTATGGGTATAGGCAATACGCGTATGGGCAGACTTGTGGTTTTCTGAACTGTTGTTGTGCAGTTTGTGGTTGTTTAGGCTGAGTGGTGTAACTTAGCTGATGTATGACGTAGTAGGGATCATTTCCCGTTGTTTTGAGTAGTATAGGTATTAGTAGAGTGTGCTAATACTGTGTTTGATTATGCGGCATGATATGATATGCTTTTGTGATAAAATGTGTTGATGATGTGTGATGGTATGCATGATGCTGTGAATGTATCAGTTATGTATGCATTTGTGAATAGACTGTTTGATGGCTTAGAGTGTGAGCATATGTCTATTCTTGAGTTGTTGTTGTTGTTGCATTGCCAGGTGATTAGCCTGCATGTTGTGGCCCATTTGGGGTGGTAGCTAATTCCCATGGTGAGGAATTAGTGAGTAAATCATTTTGATTGTTGTTGATGTTTGCATGCTAGGTGATTAGCGTGCATAGCATGGCCCATTTGGGGTGGTAGCTAATTCCCATGGTGAGGAATTAGTGAGTGAGTCACTATGTCTCAAATGAGTGGGACTAGTGAGCTTGGTAGCCGTGCCTGGATTTGGACGGTGAGGTTGAACTATATGTTCACAAATAGTCGGTACCGCATGCATGGAGTCTCATTGCATAATATATGTATGGCGTATAATATGAATGGATGTATTCCAATATTATACGTGTGTTTGTGTTGGTGTTGAGTATTATATTGAGTTGATGTGCTGTTACTGAATATATATATTTGGATTAGGGTGATGAAGTGTGTTAAATTACTTAACATGACATGATATTTATAATACTTATTATATCGATTGAGGAACTCACCCTTACAACTGTTTTTCAGGTAACGAGCAGTGATTGAGTAGGAGCTAGTATTTGGAGTCTAGAGTAGTTCCTTAGTGGGTCATGCTCTGATAGATGTAACATCGGGAAGGGATGTTTTAAATGTTTTACTGTTGGTTGTGAACCATTTTACATGTAATATGTTACATGTTTTGATTGATTTGATTTTATATCCGCTGCGATTTATGCGAATGTTTATTTGATTAAATAAAGAGCATGACTGTTATTTTGGAACATGGTGTGAAGTGTTTATGTGACACCCTTAACTGCATAATTACTCTGATGTTGTATTTTGATATTTAATTAAATTATTGGGGTATTTTAGAAGGGTGTTACAGGCTTCAGCAGCGAACAGTGGGGTTAATCTGGATGGTGTCTCCAACCAGGGGCTGGGCGGATCCAGAGACGGTGAAAAAAGAGCAACCGTAGGTATGGTGAACAACAATACTGCTGGTTTTGGTGCTGGTGGTCAACCTGGGCCCGGTCTGGGGCAGAATATGAAGGACGGTCTGTTGCCTCCATTCTACGGGTTTGATGATGACAAAGAGGAAGACCGAGAAGCTGATCAATTCTCCATGCTGAATGAGCCACTTGGGCAATATGGTGTCCAACCACAAAGCAAAGAGATTCAGTTGCTGGCAGAGAAGGTAAGGGCTCTGGAAAGCCACGCTACTCCGGGGTTTGTCAACATGTCCAACATGGGGCTGGTTGAGGGGATTGTGATTCCACAAAAGTTCAAAGCGCCCGCGTTTGACAAATACAATGGGAGTTCCTGCCCGGAGACTCACCTTCAAGCTTTTGTCCGCAAGATCTCTGCATACACTACAGATCAGAAGCTCTGGATGTACTTCTTCCAGGACAGTCTGTCCGGAGGGTCCTTGGAATGGTATACCAAGCTGAAATCTTCCGACATCAAGAGCTGGCAGGATCTGGGAGATGCATTCTTTAAACAGTATCAAGTTCAATGCTGATATGGCCCCGAGTCGTACCCAGCTGCAGGGTATGTCTCAGAAGTCAAGCGAGGGGTTTAAAGAATATGCCCAAAGATGGAGGGAGTTGGCTGCCAGAGTGCAACCTCCTCTAGTGGACAGAGAGATGTCTGATCTCTTCATGGGTACCCTGCAGGGATTTTTTGCTGAAAGAATGGTGGGTTGTCCGGTAACCAATTTTGCTGACATTGTGGTGGCCGGGGAGAGAATCGAAAGTTGATTGAAAATGGGGAAGATTCAAGGTAGTGCTTCGTCATCAGCATCGAAGAAGCCATTCGGGAACGGTCAGCGCAAGAATGAGGGTGAATCGAGTGCTGTGTATGCCCAGAGAGGATACAGTAGGGATCATTACTACCAGCACACTGCTGCTGTAACCATCCCTGCTGGTAATCAGTCAGTCCGGCAGCAACGTCAATCACCTCAACGGAGAGCCGGGTACCAGGTGAGGGGAAAAGGGGTTGATCGCCATTTTGACAAGCCGCCTGTGACATATGCTGTTCTGTTCAAAAAGTTGATGGATCTTGGGTTGGTTCAGCCGAGGGCGATGGTTCCGATGAGAACAGATCAGAGGCCTCCTAACTATGATGAGAACGCCCAGTGTGAATTTCATCCTGGAACACCGGGGCATAACATTGAGGGCTGTAGAGCATTCAAGAATGTTGTCCAGGACCTGGTGGATTCAAAAGCAATCAACTTTGCTCCATCTCCCAACGTTAATGCCAATCCCATGCCGGCGCATGGTCAAGCGATGGTGAGCGCAGTTGCTGAAGATTCGGGTCACGCCTATACAGTGGGTAAAGAAGCTGACAGTGACTGCAAGTTTGATGGTTGGATAACGCCGTGCGTACCAGGAAGCTGGAAGGCTTAAAAAGATCATCATTGTCACTCGTCTGGAAGAGTAATGTTTCTGTTTTGATTTTATCTGCATGAAAGCCTTGCGTGTTGCCCGACACGTAATGGTTCATTGTAAGGGCCATCTCATGTTCATAAATTTGCATTTCTGCATCATTAATAAATGGATGTTTTTTAGTCAAAAAGCGGTGTTCCCTGTTTTTCATTTATTTTTGCAGTTTAAAAACAAATAAAAATGGCAATGTTTGTTTTCATTTCACCTTTTTGATTTGTCTCGTTCCGAATTCAAAAATAATTCTCCGGATCTCGTTGATAACAATTTGGTTACACCTCATATGACTTCGACAAACCGAGCAATCATGCCGAAGAAGAAGGCGAAGAAGATTGTGATCTGCTGGAATTAGCCAGGTTGTCGAAACAAGAGGAGAAGGTGATTCAGCCGCATGAGGAGCGGATTGAGGTTGTTATTCCAAGCACCGCTGAGGTCAGGAAGGGAATTAAAAATTGGAGCCGCTTCAGAGGCGAGTCGAGAGCAGAATGGTAGCCATGTTAAAAGAGCAGGTGGATACCTTCGCCTGGTCATGTCAGGATATGCCAGGGTCGGATACCAATGTCGTTGTGCACAAGCTACCATGGAGAGAAGACTGTCCTCTAGAGAAGCAGAACGCCAGTGCCTGTATCAGAGAGTCATGGTGACTTTGTTTCATGATATGATTCATCATGAAATTGAATGCTATGCTATGACATGATAGCAAAGTCCCAAACAGAAGAGGGGCATCTGGCAGACCGGGGCAAGTCGTTTGACCAGTGGAGATAATTCAAACCGAGGTTGGATTCAAGTAAGTGCACTTTCAGAGTGCGGGCCGGTAAGCTGATGGGGTTCGTTGGAAAAAAGGAATCGAGGTTGATCCTGCTGCTAAAAAAAAAAAAATGCCTGAACCGAGAAAAAGTAAAGAAAGAGGTTCGTGGTCTCCTAGGTAGAGTGAACTACATGTCATGGTTCACATCTCACCTAACAGCCACGTGGGAACCCATTCAAGATGTTGAAAAAAAATCAAACGGTCAGGTGAAATAATGATTGCCAAGGGGCATTGAAAAATAAAAGAATAAGTTGCAGGAGCCTCTGATTCTGATGTCTCCTGTGGAGCGATTGTTAATCTGTACTTGACGGCCTTCGAGGGGTCTACGAGGTGTATCGGGGCAGCATGACGAGTCTTGTCGAAAAGAGCATGCAATTTACCTTAGCAAAAAGTTTACCGATTGTGAAACAATACATTCACTGTTCGAGAAAACTTGATGTACTTTGGCATAGGCTGCTCGCCGACTGAGACAGTATATGTTGGTTCATACCACTTTGTGGATTTCCAAGATGGATCCGATCAAGTATGGGTTTGAGGATCCAGCATCGACCGGACAGGTTGCGAGAGTGCAAAAGAATGTTGACTGATTTGGGATGCTCTCAGAAAGCAATCAAGGGGTGTATTGTCTGATTACATCTCTCTGCAACCCGTTGAGGATTATCAACCGATGAAGTTTGAGTTCCCTGATGAGGACATCTCGAGGTGCTCAAATCGAAAGATTGAGAGTGACCGATCCCGGAGGAGGGGCCTGACCCTGAATCCGAACGGATTCTGATGTCTGATGGGGAGGTTAAGGTGAATAAGCTTTTGTTGCCCGGATAGCGTTTGAATGCACCGACGGTGCGATTGTGCAGAAAATGGTGGCAACCTACAGAGACTGGCATGAGATGTTGCCGTTTGCATTACATGGGTATTGAACGTCGGTGCGTACATCTACTGGGGCAACTCCTTTCTCATTGGTATATGGAATGGAGGCGGTATTACCGGTTGAGGTTCAGATTCCCTCTTTGAGAGTCCTGATGGACGCGAAATTGCAAGAGGCTGAATGGGTAAGGACCCGGTACGAAGAGTTAAGCCTAATCGAAGAAAAGAGGCTAGCAGCCATCTGTCATGGGCAGTTGTACCAGCAAAGGATGAAGCGTGCTTTTGACAGAAAGGTACGACCTCGGGTATATCACGTAGGTGATATGGTGCTGAAAAGGATCCTTCCTCCTCAAAACGATCGTAGGGGCAAATGGACACCGAATTATGAAGGTCCATTCGTGGTCAAGAAGGTTTTCTCTGGCGGAGCCTTGTTGTTAACGACCATGGATGGCGAAGATTTTCCATCCCCTGTGAATGCGGACGCAGTTAAAAAATACTTCGTATGAATTGACCCGCTGGACGAAAAGAATAAAATAGTCCAGGCAAAAATGGGCATCCCGGCGAACCAAAAACAGAAAGAAAGGTTCAGGCAAAAATTAGGGATAAAATGAAAAATGTACACCCGGCAAGTCGAAAACCTGAAAAGGCGACTTGGGCAAAAAAGGGTATCCCGGTGGACTGAAACCCGAAAGGGCGGTCCAGGCAAAAGAGGGACTGAAACGAACAACTGCGTCTAGCATGATCGTTTGCGCTTTGGTTAAAGCATCGTGGATAATACCCGGTAGGGATCAATCAGAATCGTCTTATTCGGAAGGCAGAAAGCACGGAGAGTCTGAGGACATATGGGGTGTAACCGAGTTGGAACTCGATGAGGTCACGAGTTTCACATTGCCATTATGATAGATTTTTCCTTTTGAGAGCAATTACCTCTTTTCAGGAATTGCTTCCTTTTGTATTGCTCATTTGAGCCACACTTTTCCAATCAATAAAATGCATATTCAGTCAAATAATTTTGTTTTTGTTTTTCATTACCGCTTTGATTGCAAAAACATCCAGATATTTTTGATAAAGAATTTTGCATTTTAAAACATACAGGTTCCTTCCAATGCATGTTTATAAGATTGAAAGCTTGAAATCTTATTTGGAAGGTTGAGTGGCTCAAGTGTTGAAATCTTGACACGCCTGGGGCACGGTTTTATCTAACGATCTGTTTTGCAGGAACTGTTAGGTATTCTTCACTCACTTGCAGGTTGTGATGTGGAAGCTTTGTAACAAATCCCCAAAGAGTTTGCTCAGGAATGAAAGAAATGACGAAGACGTTGAGACGTACGACGATCCTTGATGTTAATCAAGAAGACTCTTCAAAGTCGGAAAATTGAAATTTCTGTATAACTCCCAGGAGTACGTTCTCGTCGAGCGCGGAGCGATTTGGGATACAAGATGATGGAGCAGAAAAGGTCCAGACGAGTCTGGGAATTCTCAAAAGATGGAAAGTTGATGCGAGATTGGGAGGTGGATACCAGGGTTCGACGAGTCGACGGGTGTTCTGTACCAACTTTTCTCGTTTCCCCAGCTAAGTCCCCAAGCAGAGTGGTGAGGACCAAATCCCCGGAAGATCAAGGTCTGTAGCTTCCCCCAGCCGAGTCAGGATGATTATCCCCGGCAGGTTTAAAGCGGTGTTTCCTCAGCAGCCAGGCCAGAAGGTTGCTACTCCCCGAGTGGAGCGGGTTTCAATGAAATATATCTCCAGCAGTGTTCATCCTACCAGTGGATTGGACGAGTTTCCGTAGCGGACGGATTTTTGCATCCCCATCTGAGTTGATTCTACCTATGGATGGCATGGGTAATCCCCAGCGGAGTGGCATTCGCTTCCCTAGCAGGGTCAGGATGGTTATCCCCAGCAGGTGTCAAATCAATGCTTCCCCAGTTGCCAGGCCTGGAGGTGGCTGTTTCCCAGCAGAGTATCTGTGAGCATTTCCCCAGTGAAGTCGTCAGGTATCTGTGAGGGTTCCCCTGAAGCAGAGTCGGGATTGATATCCCCAGCAAGTCAAAGACTGGTGTATCCCCACAGAGCGTTGATGGTGCTTATCCCCAGCAAATTCCCGAGCGGATTGGGTGCAAAGGAGGTGTTTCCCCAGCAAGGGTTACCTTTTCCCGACAGCAGTATTAATCCCCAGCAGGGTGGAATCGGAGTATTGACGAGTTCCTCAGCAGAGTGTCTCGTGCTCCTCAGAAGAGTCCCTTGAGGGGGATGCTTTTTATGCATTCATCATAAAAAATAGCATAGCATATTGCATAGAAAAATAATGAATCGCGTAGCATTTCCATGATTATGGAGCATTACGCAGAAAAAGATCATGCATCATTGCAAGCATAAGCTAGTCTCAAGCCGCGGTTACCGTTTGAGAAGTGGTTTTGGCCAGATGGTGAAGGTGTTACTCCGAGGAGTTTAGCCCCATGATTGGATCAAAGGTATTTCCCCAGTAATGCGATACTGGAGGAGTTTTTCCGTCGGACAGAGATGGGAAATATTATGCGATCAGCGCAATTCAAGCCGTGGTTACCGCTTGAGGATTGGTTTCGCCGGATGGTGAAGATGTTACTCTGTGGAGTTTAGCATCATGGCGTCGGATCAACAGTGTTCCCCAGTAGTGCGGTATTGGAGGAAATGTTTCCGTCGGACAGAGGTGGAGATAAAATCAGAAGACGTTACGCGATCAGCGCGATTCCGAGGTTCAATCGGAGAAAAGAAATGCTGAGGCATGTTCTGGGGTTCAAATGGAGAAAAGGAGATACTGAGGTATTTTTCTGGGGTTCAAATGAAGATTGGAGTTGAAGAATGTATCCGGGATGAGGTCCTTAGGATTATCTTCTGTTCATGTGTCACCTTAGACTCTGGCTGAGGCCAATGGAGGTCATTATAGGTGTTTTCTGAGGAAGAGATACACATGCTACCTTCCTTTTGTGAAGGTATACCCTCTGACATGTCGCCCTCAGAGTGGTGTTTGGTGTTATTTCCGAAGTTGCCAGCGGAATTATCACGAGAGATTAGAGATCGGGGTTCAAACGGAGAAAAGAAGATGTTGAGGCATTTTCTGGAGACGGGGTTCAAATGGAGAAAGGGAGATGTTGCGGCATTTTCTGGATATGGGGTTCACAATGGCGATCACAAGTTATCGTCAGGCGACTGGGGTTCAAACTGGAGATTGGGGTTCATTATTTTGGCAAAAAGGAGTGCTGAGGCATTTTCTGGGGTTCAAATGCAGAGATCCGAGGATCATTTACGCAGAGAAAATTTTCGGGGTTCAAGAAAATGAAGAAAGATAAGGAAGATTTTGGGGTCCAAGAAAAGCAGAAAAAGAAAATAACAATCCCGAGCGGATGAGTGGTGTTCAAGCCATGGTTATCCCTGCGTTACCATTTATTTTGGTATCCAGGTCGACGTTTTGGGTTCAAGATTGTTCTTCGCCGATTCTGACAGGCGTCGTTAATTATTTCCCATCGGAGTGCAAATTGTTCGTCTGTTTCTTGGTATTCAATCACTCTTCATCCTGATCATCCGACAGCCGAGGCTATTCGTATCGACAGGTTCACAGTGGATTGAATAGGGGCAGCTGTAACACCTCAAAATTTGCCCTCCTCTCTTGGGACTAGCATATCATGTTGCATATCATTTTTTAGGTCATTAGGCATTGCATATTGCATATCATGTGGTTACATTGTGCAAGTCATCCTCCCAAGTCTTGATCGGAAGATGAGGAAGTCCAAGTGCAAGCTAGGGTTTTTTGGACTGGATCACTAACTATCTGAGGGTGGTTCAAATTAGGGTTTCATAGTTCTCAAAGGAGATTGGTCTTCATCTTGATTGAAGTGATACATCATCATCATCATGGTTTGATTTTATCAGGAGGTTGAAGCTCATTCCTTGAGATTAGGGTTTTGACCATTGGTCAACCCTGATCAGTTGCATTGGGCCAATCAGGGCATGATCAGGAGATGGGGTCTGTAACACCCTTCTAAATACCCCAAATATTTAATTAAAACAACAACAATTAAATCATACATATCAGAGTAAATATTGTCACTCAAGGGTGTCACATAACAACTTCTTCACATAATTCAACATAAAAGCAGTCATACTCAATTTTATTCGACATAAAAACTTCTTTAACAATACGCAGCGGATAAAATATTTCAACATCTGTAATTCATCAAAATTAACATTTATTCGACAATTCAAACATCCCGTCCCGATGTTACATCTATCAGAGCATGACCCTCTAACCACACTAGACTTCAAGCACTAGCTCCTACTCAACTCACTGCTCGTTACCTGAAAAATATTGTAAGGGTGAGTTTCTCAATCGATATAACAAATATTATAAATCATCATGTTATGTTAAGTAATTCTACACGTTAATCACCCAAATCATATCATGCATGCGGTAACGGCACATTCAACTCAATTATCATACGCAAATACAACGTAAATACAACTCAATAACAACATAAACTGCAACTCAATGAGACTCGACTCTTTATGCATGTGGTACCATTTGGAGTAAAACTCCCAACTTAAAATCATTGCCAGTTTAGTGGGCATCAAGGCATAAGCCTTCAACTTTCAACTTAAAATTTTGCCAATCCAGGCCAACGTGGTGTGAGCAAAAGCCCCATAATTTTTTTGCCAATCCAGGCCAACGTGGTGTGAGCAAAAGCCCCGACTTAATGCATATGAATGTATATGGCATGTACGACTTGAATTCAACAACATAAGAATAACAGCAACATAACAGCTTTTCTTTCAACAAAACAACTTATAATCAACTTTGGCTCATCAGCCTACAACTCAGTAATTTTCAACAAAGCAACTTAAAATCAACTTGGGCTCATCAGCCTACAACTTAATATTTTCAACAAAACATCTTATAATCAACTTTTCAACATATTTGCATCGGCATTTCACAACATAAACTCAACAATTTTATTCATCACAATTAACTGCAATAGGCCAACTACCAATTGCATATACAACATAAAAATCAACTATTTTTCCACACTGCAACAGTGTTAACCGGTTAACGCTATAGGTTAACCGGTTAACGCAGGACAAAAATACCATTTCTGGCAAAACGCAACAGTGTTAACCGGTTAACGCTATAGGTTAACCGGTTAACGCAGGCAAAACTCAACATTTTTCACAATTTATAACAGTGTTAACCGGTTAACACCCTGGGTTAACCGGTTAACGCAGGCGAAACAGCAGTTCCTGCGCTAACACAAGGCAGAATGCAGAGTTTCCGCATTTTCCGCCGTTGGAGGACTTCCGGACCTCCGATTCAACTTCCGTAAAAAGCTATACGCTCAGAAATTCACAATACACTCAAACACAAATTCAATTTCAGCTTTAATACAACTTATTCAACATAATTTCTCAGCATTCTAAATCCCAATTAGGGTCAATCGACGGCTTATCACTACCCATTACATGTTAATCGATAATACCCATTAAACGACGATAAACCCCCCTTACCTGATATAATCCAGCAAATCTCTAAGCTTTAGCTTCTCCGTTCCTCAACCGTGCTTTTCGGCTCTTTGCCCTTCTTCCTCTTCTCTGCAGCTTCTCTGTTTCTCACGTGAAACCTTTTCCAAAAATGAAACCCTTTCCTTATTCCAACTTATATATTTTTCCAATAATTATTATTAATAATAATAATAATCCAATAATTCAATTTTATTTAATTACATTAATAAATATATTATAAACTTAATTAAATAATTCTTTTTCTTTATTTGGGGTGTTACAACTCTCCCCCACTAAAAGAGTTTTCGTCCTCGAAAACATACCTCAACAAATAACTCTGGATAAGACTCCTTCATCTGACTCTCCAGTTCCCAAGTCACATTGCCACCTGCTGGTCCTCCCCAAGCTACCTTCACCAAGGCAATCTCTTTACCCCGCAACTGCTTCAACTCTCGATCCTCAATCCTCATAGGTGATGTTTCAACAGTCAGGTTATCTCTCACCTGTACATCATCTACTTGGACAACATGCGACGGATCATGAACGTACCTCCTCAACTGAGACACATGAAAAACTTCATGCAAATTCGCAAGTGACGGCGGTAAAGCGATACGATAGGCTACTTCTCCTATCCTCTCCAAAATCTGATAAGGACCAATAAATCGCGGTGTCAACTTCTTCGACTTCAAGGCTCGACCAACACCAGTTATCGGAGTAACACGAAGAAACACGTGATCTCCCTCTTGAAA
This sequence comes from Lathyrus oleraceus, assembly GCF_024323335.1. Taxonomy (NCBI): domain Eukaryota; kingdom Viridiplantae; phylum Streptophyta; class Magnoliopsida; order Fabales; family Fabaceae; genus Lathyrus; species Lathyrus oleraceus. Next base: position 461,734,799 of record NC_066583.1, on the reverse strand, counting down.
CTCAAGTGATTTCCTCCTCTTATCATGATAACTCTTCTGACGACTCTGAGCAATTCTCATCTTCTCCTGAATCATCTTAATCCTTTCTGTAGTTTGTTGAACGATCTCCGGTCCAACCACAGCACTCTCACCGGACTCATACCAACATAACGGTGTCCGACATCTCCTACCATACAAAGCTTCAAACGGCGCCATACCAATGCTCGAATGAAAACTATTGTTGTAGGTAAACTCAATCAAAGGTAAATAACAATCCCAAGTACCTCCCTTCTCCAAAACACAAGCTCTCAAAAGATCCTCCAATGACTGAATCGTCCTCTCAGTCTGACCATCAGTCTGCGGATGATATGCAGAACTCAATCTCAGCTTAGTTCCCAAAGCCTTCTGCAAACCTTCCCAGAACTTCGATGTAAATCTAGGATCTCTGTCCGAAACAATACTCGACGGAATACCATGCAAACTTACAATCTTCTCAATATACAACTCAGCCAATTTTTCTAACGGATAATCCATTCTAATCGGAATGAAATGAGCCGACTTTGTTAATCTGTCAACAATCACCCAAATAGCTTCAAAATTCTTACTTGTCCTCGGTAAACCAGAAACAAAATCCATACTGATACTATCCCACTTCCACTCTGGAATAGCCAACGGTTGCATTAGCCCAGACGGCTTCTGATGCTCAATCTTTGACTTCTGACAAGTCAAACAAGAATAGACAAAACTCGCAATTTCTCTTTTCATTCCCGGCCACCAAAATAACTTCTTCAAATCATGATACATCTTCGTAGCTCCAGGATGAATACTCAGACCACTACGATGTCCTTCCTCAAGAATACTCTTCTTAAGCTCGGTAACATCCGGAATACACACCCGACTACCAAACTTCAAAATACCATTCTCATCAACTCTGAATTCGCCACCTTGACCTTGATTCACTAGAGTCAACTTATCAACCAAAAGCATATCAGATTTCTGACCCTCTCTGATCTCATCCAGAATACCACTTGTCAACTTCAACATTCCCAATTTAACACTATTGTGAGTACTCTCACACACCAAACTCAAGTCTCTAAACTGTTCAATTAAATCCAATTCCTTAACCATTAACATAGACATATGTAATGATTTCCGACTCAATGCATCAGCCACTACGTTGGCTTTACCCGGATGGTAATTCAACCCAAAGTCATAATCCTTCAGAAACTCTAACCATCTTCTCTGCCTCATATTCAGCTCTTTCTGATCAAACAAATACTTTAAACTTTTGTGGTCACTGAAAACCTCAAATCTTGACCCGTACAAGTAATGTCTCCATAACTTCAGAACAAACACCACAGCTGCTAACTCTAAATCGTGCGTCGGATAGTTCCTCTCATGAACCCTCAGCTGTCTTGAAGCATAAGCTATAACCTGCTTATTCTGCATCAACACGCCACCCAAACCCAACAATGAAGCATCGCAATAAACTTCAAATGATTCCGACGAACTCGGTAATATCAGAATAGGAGCAGTAGTCAACCTTCTCTTTAGCTCTTGGAAACCTTCTTCACATTTTGAGTCCCAAACAAACGCTTGCCCCTTTCTAGTCAACATCGTCAACGGTAACGCCAACTTAGAAAATCCCTCAATGAACTTCCTATAATAACCAGCCAAACCAAGAAAACTTCGAATCTCAGCAACAGACTTCGGAGCTTCCCACTTAGATACCGCTTCTATCTTAGAAGGATCAACAGCCACACCACCTCTTGAAATCACATGACCAAGAAAACTTACTTCTCCTAACCAAAATTCGCACTTGGACAATTTAGCAAATAACTTCTTTTCTCGTAGGACTTCTAAAACCACTCTCAAATGTTCAGCATGCTCTTCTTCAGATTTCGAATACACCAAAATATCATCAATAAACACCACAACAAACTTGTCTAGGTACGGATGGAAAATCCTATTCATATACTCCATAAATACTCCAGGTGCATTAGTCACACCAAAAGGCATTACAGAATACTCATAATGTCCATACCTTGTTCTGAAAGCAGTCTTCTGAATATCCTCTGTTTTCACACGGATCTGATGATACCCAGATCTCAAATCTATTTTACTGAACACACTTGCACCAACCAACTGATCCATCAAATCATCAATCCTCGGCAAAGGATACCGATTCTTGATCGTCACTTTATTCAGTTGCCTGTAGTCCACACACAACCTCATAGTACCTTCTTTCTTCTTAACCAATAGCACTGGTGCACCCCACGGTGACACACTCGGACGAATAAATTTCTTATCCAATAGATCTTCCAACTGACTCTTCAATTCAGTTAACTCAACAGCAGACATACGGTACGGAGCCATCGATATCGGCCTAGTACCAGGTACCAAGTCAATAGAGAACTCCACTTCACGCTCTGGCGGCAATTCATTCACTTCTTCCGGAAACACATCAGGAAAATCACATACCACAGCTAGATCGCAAATCATCAATTTATCTTTAGCCTCCAAGGTCGCTAACAGCATAAACAACTCTGCCCCATCAGCTACTTCCTCATCCACTTGTCTCGCTGATAGAAACAAACTCTTTCCTTCCTCACTCTCAGGAAATATCACAGTCTTATCAAAACAATTGATAGAAACTCGGTTAAACACCAACCAGTTCATACCCAGAATAACATCAATCTGCACTAGTGGAAGACACACTAGGTCCATCCCAAAGTCCCTACCAAAAATACTCAAAGGACAATTTAAACAAACCGAAGTAGTAGTCACTGAACCCTTCGCAGGAGTATCAATTACCATACCACCAAACAGCTCAGATATCTCTAACTTAAGTTTCACAGCACAATCCAAAGATATAAAGGAATGAGTCGCACCTGTGTCAATAATAGCTACAAGAGGAAAGCCATTAATATAACACGTACCTCAGATCAAACGATCATCTGCAGAAGTCTCAGAACCCGATAAAGCAAAGACCTTGCCTCCTGATTGATTCCCTTTCTTCGGCTTCTGACACTGACTTCCAATATGCCCTTCTTCTCCGCAATTAAAACAAATCACTTCCTTGTGCTTGCAATCAGCTATTGCATGGCCAATCTTACCACAGCGAAAACACCTCTTTACTTCAGCAGTGCATACATTACTCTTATGACCAGCCTGACCACACTTGAAGCAAACTATACCAGTAGGAGCACCTCCCCCACTAGCTCTCTGAGCCGGAGCAGCTCTTTGTCTCCCTTTTCCAGCTGGAACATCATACGGCTTGCCACGGTTTTGATGTTGCTTGCCTCTGCGGTCACTGACAATCTTGTAATGAGCATTATTGTCTTCTTCAAATATCCTGCAGCTATCAACCAAATCAGTAAAAATGCGTATCTTCTGATACCCAACAGCCTTCTTAATTTCAGAGCGCAATCCGTTCTCAAACTTGATGCACTTCGAAAATTCAGCACCACCACCAGTGTAATGAGGATAAAATTTGGACAACTCCACAAATTTCGCAGCATAATCAGTGACAGACATGTTTCCTTGCTTCAGCTCAAGGAATTCAATTTCCTTCTTACCACGGACATCTTCCGGATAATACTTTCTCAGGAATTCCCTACGGAATACATCCCAAGTAACGTCTTCACCCGCCACGGTCAACCTCTCGTGAGTCTCTAGCCACCAGTCATCAGCTTCGACTGCTAGCATGTGAGTACCATACCGAACCTTCTGAGCTGGAGTGCAATCCATAACACGGAAGATTCTCTCAATCTCTTTCAACCATCCCAAAGCTGCATCTGGATCATGCTTCCCTTTAAACACCGGCGGATTCTCTCTCTGAAAAGTCGCCAAGCTACGTGATCCAGCATCTCCACCAGCATTTGGCAAGTTCTGCACAGCTTGTGCCATTGCTTGCATTGCGGCAGCCATTGCAGCGTCATTCCTTCCAGCCATTTCAACTTATCACTACAACACAACTTAAAAGTTAGACTAGTAACAATTACACAATTGTTAGACAGTACGACACGACAACTGGCCGGACAGACCGACCTGCTCTGATACCACTAATGTAACACCCTTCTAAATACCCCAAATATTTAATTAAAACAACAACAATTAAATCATACATATCAGAGTAAATATTGTCACTCAAGGGTGTCACATAACAACTTCTTCACATAATTCAACATAAAAGCAGTCATACTCAATTTATTCGACATAAAAACTTCTTTAACAATACGCAGCGGATAAAATATTTCAACATCTGTAATTCATCAAAATTAACATTTATTCGACAATTCAAACATCCCGTCCCGATGTTACATCTATCAGAGCATGACCCTCTAACCACACTAGACTTCAAGCACTAGCTCCTACTCAACTCACTGCTCGTTACCTGAAAAATATTGTAAGGGTGAGTTTCTCAATCGATATAACAAATATTATAAATCATCATGTTATGTTAAGTAATTCTACACGTTAATCACCCAAATCATATCATGCATGCGGTAACGGCACATTCAACTCAATTATCATACGCAAATACAACGTAAATACAACTCAATAACAACATAAACTGCAACTCAATGAGACTCGACTCTTTATGCATGTGGTACCATTTGGAGTAAAACTCCCAACTTAAAATCATTGCCAGTTTAGTGGGCATCAAGGCATAAGCCTTCAACTTTCAACTTAAAATTTTGCCAATCCAGGCCAACGTGGTGTGAGCAAAAGCCCCATAATTTTTTTGCCAATCCAGGCCAACGTGGTGTGAGCAAAAGCCCCGACTTAATGCATATGAATGTATATGGCATGTACGACTTGAATTCAACAACATAAGAATAACAGCAACATAACAGCTTTTCTTTCAACAAAACAACTTATAATCAACTTTGGCTCATCAGCCTACAACTCAGTAATTTTCAACAAAGCAACTTAAAATCAACTTGGGCTCATCAGCCTACAACTTAATATTTTCAACAAAACATCTTATAATCAACTTTTCAACATATTTGCATCGGCATTTCACAACATAAACTCAACAATTTTATTCATCACAATTAACTGCAATAGGCCAACTACCAATTGCATATACAACATAAAAATCAACTATTTTTCCACACTGCAACAGTGTTAACCGGTTAACGCTATAGGTTAACCGGTTAACGCAGGACAAAAATACCATTTCTGGCAAAACGCAACAGTGTTAACCGGTTAACGCTATAGGTTAACCGGTTAACGCAGGCAAAACTCAACATTTTTCACAATTTATAACAGTGTTAACCGGTTAACACCCTGGGTTAACCGGTTAACGCAGGCGAAACAGCAGTTCCTGCGCTAACACAAGGCAGAATGCAGAGTTTCCGCATTTTCCGTCGTTGGAGGACTTCCGGACCTCCGATTCAACTTCCGTAAAAAGCTATACGCTCAGAAATTCACAATACACTCAAACACAAATTCAATTTCAGCTTTAATACAACTTATTCAACATAATTTCTCAGCATTCTAAATCCCAATTAGGGTCAATCGACGGCTTATCACTACCCATTACATGTTAATCGATAATACCCATTAAACGACGATAAACCCCCCTTACCTGATATAATCCGGCAAATCTCTAAGCTTTAGCTTCTCCGTTCCTCAACCGTGCTTTTCGGCTCTTTGCCCTTCTTCCTCTTCTCTGCAGCTTCTCTGTTTCTCACGTGAAACCTTTTCCAAAAATGAAACCCTTTCCTTATTCCAACTTATATATTTTTCCAATAATTATTAATAATAATAATAATAATCCAATAATTCAATTTTATTTAATTACATTAATAAATATATTATCAACTTAATTAAATAATTCTTTTTCTTTATTTGGGGTGTTACAGGATCTATGATGGTTATGGGGTTCATAATATGGTTACTTTGTGCTTATTGAAGCTAGGGTTTCACCCTTGTGCCATTTCATCAGAGGATTGGGGTTCAATTTGATCTATGCATTGCCAGATTCATCTATCAGATGAAAAAGTCAACTGTGGTCAACTGTACATGGTTTGATGGATTTGGAGGTGGAAATGAGTTGGATACACTTCATTCATGTTGGAACAAGTGTTATTTGACATCTCAAAGCTTAAGAATGAAGAAAATCAAGTCAGGACAAAAACTGCCAAAAATAGAAAGTGACTTGTAATGGAAGTTTCCAAAAATGGAAAGTTTTTGACCTCAAGACCACGTGTCCAAGAATGCTTCAAATGAAAATTTGTTCAACATGAAAGTTGTAGATCTTGTTCTCACCTTTCCAAAAAGTCCAAGAACTTGAAAATCCCATGTATGGTTGTCAAGTTATGGTCCAGTGAATTTCAGAAATGACCCATAATCAGGAGGCCATAATTTCCACATGGATTGTCCAAATTGGAAGTTCTTTATATGCACAAACTCCATTTGACATGTACTTTCATGGTGCATAATTGGATTTTCTCAAAAGTGGTCAATGCAAAAAGTCAAAGTTCAACTGGACAGTTAAAATGGACCAGGGGCAAAATTGTCCAACTTGTGAAATAATTGGAATTTTTGAGTGGGGATTTTTGCTACACTTCATAAATGGTATTTAAAAGTTGTTGGAATCATCATAACATGCCTAGGCCTTGTGGTTTGGAATTTGGCTTGTAAAATGAAATTGCAAAAATGGACAAAGTGCCACCACATAGTGAATTTCCAAAATACTCATCCAATGAGAGTGAAACAAGTTGCAACAGCTCACACATGTCATTTTGAGAGTGTGTGAGCTGTCCATGAGGTGGCAATGAGCTGGCATGGGAAGTTCCAATTTTGCCCTTACTTGAAATTAACCAATTTCACTAATCATTCCATTTGGTTAATTAAACATGGTTAAGTGGTGATTAAGCAATCATATATATTCATAATCATCATCTAATCATAACAGAATAACACACTTCCCAAAATCAGATCTGAAATTCATCCAATTCTCTCAAATTCCTCAAGAACACCAAAACCAAAATTGGCAAGAACTCTCTCATTTCTTGATCAATCTTCGAAATTCTTTTTGCATCAATCTTCAATCATCATCCTCTCCATCTGTTTGTGAAGTTTGGAAGGAAAGGAGCTCTGATTCGCAGCTGCACATGCAAGCTCCATCAATGGTGAGTCAAGGTTTCGAGCATTAGAAGCAACATCAATTGAATCCAAGCACATCATTCACCTTCCTGAGGATTCTACTACATCTGTTTGTGGAGAAAGCGTGCAAAGAACATCAACACGACACTGCAATTTCCAGGTTTTCGATTTTTTTGAATCTCATGATTTGTTTAATGCTTATATGCGTTCTATAGTTCGTGGATTGTAGATCGTAGTGATAGGATTGGTTTGTGAAATGGATAACCGTAGGTGAAGTAATCTTGATTTGAAGTTTTGAGAACAAACCCTAGGTTGATCGATTCAGGAGATAGAGGAACAGTTAGGTTAAAATAAGTTCATATTCGTGATCCACGTGTTAAGACGGTTCTAACCATATGCCACATGTTGATTTTGGTGTTGGTTCGTTGTTCATCAAGTTCATGAGTTTCTGGATTTTTTCTGGATGAAAACGATGATGATAGGAGTGTTAGATCTTCGTTTCCATTTGAATTTTCAAATATGCTGTTTACCGCCCCCGCGCTGGCTTATTTACAATTATGCCACTGGATATTTTAATTAATTAATTTAATTCATAAAAATTCATTAAAAATTCACAATGACTTTAAAAAATTCATAAAAAATCATTAAAAAATCAGAAAAATATAGGGATTTTTGTGTTGACTTCCTTTTTGACTCTAGAATTTATTTGACCTATTGATTGAAGTTGTGCATGGTGGAAATTGTGTTTGACCTAGGGATGTTTCACATGTATGTAAATTTGATACATTCTACCATTTTGATTGTGAAATGCTCATGCTTACAAATAAATGCTTGAAAATTTTTGTGGTAATTGTAGACTGGTTGATGGTGATTTACATGTAAATTTCATGAATTTTGGATTCCTGGTGATTGAATTATGAATTTTGGAATCTAGGTGTGACAATTTGTGTCACACCTCATTGTGTCAACTTGCTGGATTTATTTGAATGGCCTAGACTTGTTAGAATGGAATGAAATTTTGCATGGATGTTCATTAACATGTTAAGATGCTATGTGTATTTTTCTGGATTTTTCCATTGCATTTTCAATTTGATTGCTATTTTTCATCTCTGATTGGTCAATTGTGCAAGCTCATGTGATACATGTTGGTAGATTTAATGTGAAATGCTTATATGGTATTGAATGATCATGAAATTTGGTATGATAGTTGTAGACACATGATGTGACATCCCTGTTTTGGTCCCAGTCATTTCTTTGTTGTTTTCATTGAATTATGAATTTTTGAAGTGAATGCATGTGTTGATGTTGTGATTTGGCTCATATAATTGTGTCTGTTTTTGTTGATTTTCATTGACATGGTTTCCTTTGTCCAATTAAGCTAAAATTTGACATGCTGGACCTTGAATAGGTCCTGTTTAGGTGTAAATTATTTGAGGATTTTTGGAATTGTGTTGATATGGAATTGAATGCAATAGTTCTGTTTGGATGTTTGGTGTTCCATTTGAACTAGTTTGATTTGTTTTGTGCATAAAATGAGTATAATGAATGGTATGGACATGGGACTAATTGTGTTGGCTTTTGTTTGACATTAATTTGACTTTGGTTGGATATCCCTTGCTGTTTAGGAATTTTTCTTGCCTTTGGACCCTAGGCTTGGCCTAGTGGTCTAGTTTCTAACATTTGATTGATTTTTCAGGATGAAAAGGTGCAATGTTTATGGAGAATGATCCAAGTCAATTCAATTGATGTTGTTTGATGTTTGTACACTAACATAACTTTGTTTTGTAGGTTGTGAAGTTTGGGCTTGAGCTCATAGCTTGCCTTTGTTGTGCATTAGTTTGTATAGTCTGACTGATTAATACTTGCTGTTTATTTTTGTCTGTCTGAGTACTAACTGTGTTTGACTGTTTCCAGGTACTTTTAGTTGCTCAGTTCCTTGTGAACTTTTGCTTTGCTTTGCTTAAGCAACTTGCATTGAGGTATAACTTCCTAACTTCATGTAGTCTGGAGACCCGGTCTGTTATTTGACCGGGCAAACTGTCTGAAGTCCTCCTTAAGAGGCAATGATTGTGGTTGTTTATTTTTCGTGCCAAGCAGGTGAAAGTCCTCTAAAAGAGGCAATTGGTGGAAGTTAGGGATAAGCAATCTATCCCCCACTATTCTGTGTGTGTCGTCCCTCTGCTCACACGGCTGTGTGTTGATGCATTGGGACACAAACCCAAGATCTGTGCTGTCGCACAATCGAGTCAGAGTCATTGAGCGTAGAAGGGTCCCTCCATTCTGGACCCACGCTCCCTTGTCTAAAGCTCTCCCTGGTCAGGGATAAGAGCTGTGAGGTCTGATCCTCACTTCACCTTTCATCTGCTTCACCTTAGCCTCGAAATGGCAAGGTTAAGAGCAAACACAGCCCGTACAGATGACTTGCTGAGGCAGTCAAACCTATTGTGTGAGCCCACTTGTTTGGTTATAGTGCGTGCTATGTGGATATCTGTTTGAGATGCTTGTTCTCATTCGATGTATGCTTGAATTATTTTGTATGCTTGTATGCTTGCTTCTTTCCTGGATAGGAGTAGTTTGCTTATGCAAGTAGGATAGAAAACTGAACTTAGGGTAACGATGCATGACAACACTAGGCTCGAGTCCAGCTCCCTAGTAGTGTGTCTTTCCCTGGTTTCTGGCTAGTAACTCAGTCCCTTTCAGGGGAACTACATCGCCCTGATCCTTGTTCCAGACGAGGTATGTAGGCAGGTGGTCGTGCGAGACCACTCCGGGCAACCTTTTTCTTTTTTTGTGTGTGTTTGCTTGTTATCTGATTGCGTGTTTGGTTCGGATGCCGACGTAAGCCCATTGATTGGCTGTCGGGCTCCACGTTTGCCCTTTTGAGTGTGTTTTGGTTCGGATGCTGACGTAATTCCATCGAGTGGTTGTCGGGCTCCAGGTTTGCCATCTGTTTGTGCGTTTTGTGTTGTTTGGCGTGCGTAAGCTGAACTACAGTGGCTCTGATTCTCATGTCCAGATGAGATATGTAGGCATAGGACGCGATGTCCTATCGAGCTCCCTTCTCTTAACCCCACCTGCGTTCCCCTGTGTGTGTGTGTGTGATGTTTAGCAACCTTTTCTTTTCTTAGAACGTGGATCCCGTCGAGTACGACGGACGTGAGGGGTGCTAATACCTTCCCCTTGCGTAACCGACTCCCTTACCCTTTCTCTTTGGTCGCAAGACCATTTCCTTTCCAGGTTTCTCTGAGCGTTTCCTTTCCCTATTTTGGGATAAATAACGCGCAGTGGCGGCTCTGTGTTGTGTTTTTATTTGAGCTTCGCCGGTTGTTTTTTTCGCAGGATGCGACAGACGCAGAATATGAGTGATAATCCAGTGAAGAATACGCGGAGTTTGCTTGATCATACCTGACGTGACGTGTTCATCCTCACTCAATGGTCTATCAATCTTTAGGATAGAAGGAGTAAAGTCCTTCATGTCAAATTCAGGATCAAAGTGCAGGTCATGCCAGGACTTGACAGCCATCGACGGAAGCGGCATTTGAAACACCGTTTCCCAATCAGAGGCTTCAAAGGTATATGTTCTGACTCCGATAGAACACCGGAACATATAGCCTCTACCAGTTTGTAAACCAGCATAAAAGGCCCGGATGAAATCCTCATGATACTCATCTTTTGTAGATAGAAAGGACCCAAGTCTTTGTGCATGTAAGAGTTCAACTACTTCATTTAGGTGCAGATGAACAGCATCTGTTTTATCAAAGATATGAGGTTTCATTACCAACCTGGCCTTGAAGGATTCCTCAAATTCAGCAGCAATGGCAGGATGAAGTATGTCTAAGGCATTTGAAGGAACATCTGGTGGTTGCTGAGAAGTACCGGCTGCTTCCTTTCCCTTTCCTTTTCCTTTTGCTCTGGCTGGAATAGTGCGTGGAGGCATGGTGATGTGAGATTTAGGGTTTTACCAAGTTTGTGAGAGAGAGTGAAGATGAGGAGGATTAGGGTTAGCCACTGGTTTTGGGGGTTTTTTTTTTTGAGGGCAGATGAGATGAAGTAATGAGATAGGAAGTGATATCATTGGCTGATGTGTCGATGCATGAGAGAGAAAGAAATTGCATTTAATTCAGATAGCATCAGTATGTATCGATGCAGAAGGTCATGAGTCGATGCCAAATATCCACAATGGGCATGTGTATCGATACATGCGATGGATGCATCGATGCATCCTGAAGCAGTTTTTCAAAAATTTGAATTTTAGAGTGTTTGGATCGATGCATGCTTCGTTGGTGTCGATGCATACTGATGCTGAACTAGCTTTTAATGAATTTTAATGCAGTATGAATATGCATTATGCACTATGTCATGATGATTATGCTCAAGAGAGATTCAGAAGTCAGATTGTTAATGTGCACACAATATGGACAGGAGTATATGCAATCAAATTTTATATCAACTAGAGTAAGAACATTTGATGTAACATACACAATCACTTAGCAATAAGAAAATTGTAGAAAGGATTGATATTACCTCTGTTGGAGAACTCGTGTGATGGATAATTGACATCTAAAACAGCTCTTATCAACCATGGTGAGGCATAATATAATTAAGAGATAACATGCTTATGACATCAATTGAGAAAGATCTAAGATTCCCAATTCGCGACGAATGTTGAAGAAAGGTTCCGTTGCCAATGGTTTAGTGAAAATATCAGCGAGCTGATTTTTGGAATCAACGTGCTCAAAGACAACGTCTTCTTTTTCAACATGGTCACGAAGGAAATGATGTCTAATCTCTATGTGTTTAGTGCGTGAGTGTAAAACAGGGTTTTTAGTAAGGTTTATGGCACTAGTGTTGTCACATTTGATAGGAATACGTTTGAGTTGAATGTTGAAGTCTTGTAGTTGTTGCTTCAGCCATAAAATCTGAGCGCAACAACTACCGGCTGCAACGTATTCTGCCTCTGCAGTTGACAAAGCCACAGAAACTTGCTTTTTGCTATGCCAACTGACCAAGGAGTTTGAAAACAGGTGACATGTACCACTTGTGCTCTTCCTATCTGATTTGCAGCCAGCAAAATCAGAATCGGAGTACCCTACTAAGCTACAATCACTTCCTTTGGAATACCAAAGCCCATATTTAGGTGTTCCGTGAAGGTATCTAAATATGCGCTTTACCGCTTTAAGGTGCGATTCCTTAGGATTTGATTGATAGCGTGCACACATACAAACACTAAACATGATGTCAGGTCTAGAAGCAGAAAGATACAAGAGAGATCCAATCATACCTCTGAACCTTTTGACATCTACACACTTACCATGCTCATCCTTGTCTAGATTTTCGTTGGTAGGCATTGGGGTGTCAATCGATTTTGAGTCATTCATTCCAAAGCGCTTGAGTAGTTCTCTGTAGTATTTTGTTTGACATACTGCTGTACCCTCATCAAGTTGCTTTATTTGCAGTCCTAGGAAGTAGTTCAGCTCCCCCATTAGACTCATCTCAAATTCACCCTGCATAACCTTAGAAAATTCTTCGACCAAGTGTATGTTAGTTGAACCAAATATGATATCGTCGACATAAACTTGAACTAAAAGAATGTGCTTCCCTTTGTGTTTAATAAAGAGTGTATTGTCCACTTTACCTCTTGAATATCCATGATCAATTAGGAATTTGCTAAGCCTTTCATACCGAACCCGAGGGGCTTGTTTAAGACCATACAAAGCTCGTTTTAATTTGTAAACATGATCTGGATTTTCAGCATTTTCAAAACCGGGAGGTTGTGAAACATATACTTCTTCATTTATGACACCATTAAGAAAGGCACTCTTTACGTCCATTTGGTAAAGCTTAAAATCCTTAGAACACGCATAGGCAAGCAAAAGACGTATAGCTTCAAGGCGAGCAACTGGAGCATAAGTTTCCTCATAGTCTATGCCCTCCTCTTGGTTATACCCTTGTGCTACTAAGCGTGCCTTGTTCCTAGTAATCACTCCGTTTTCATCAAGCTTGTTTCTAAAAACCCACTTAGTGCCTATGATATGATGATCTCGCGGACGAGGGACAAGTTCCCAAACGTCATTTCTTTTAAATTGATTAAGCTCTTCTTGCATGGCCATTAGCCAAAATTCATCAATCAAGGCCTCTTTGGCATTTTTAGGTTCTACTTGTGAAACAAACGCGAAGTGAGAACAAAAGTTACTTATCTTAGACCGGGTCATTACTCCCTTTGAAATGTCTCCCAAAATGTTGTCAATGGGATGGTCTTTTGAGGATCTCCAAGCTGTCTTTTCTTCCTCAATTTCTTCATGACTAGTATCTTCCTCCTTCTCATGGGCAGCTGTTTTGGACTGATCAGTTTCCTCAACAGCTTCCTTGAGTATGTCTTCTGTAGATACACCTGCGTCATCAAAAGAAATACCTTTTCCGACATTTTTCGGATAAGACTCATCAAAAGAAACATGAACAGATTCTTCAACAGTAAGTAAACGCTTATTATACACTCTATATGCCTTACTTGACAGTGAGTAACCAAGAAAAATACCTTCATCCGCTTTTGCATCAAACTTCCCAATGTTTTCCTTACCGTTATTCAAAACAAAACATTTACAACCGAATACGTGAAGATGTGACAAGTTTGGTTTTCTTCCTTTCAAAAGTTCATAAGGAGTTTTGTTTAAAATAGGGCGAATTGAGATTCTGTTTAGAACATAACAGGCTGTGCTAACAGCATCAGCCCAAAAGTATTTTGGTAATCCACCCTCATTAAGCATTGTTCTTGCCAACTCCTCTAAAACACGATTTTTACGCTCCACAACGCCATTTTGTTGTGGAGTGCGAGGAGCTGAAAAGTTATGCTCAATACCATACTTGTCACAAAACTTCTCAAAGTGGTAATTTTGAAACTCACCACCATGATCACTACGAATTGTAACTATTTTGGAATTCATTTTGTTTTGGGACAGATTTGCAAAAATTTTAAAAGCAGAAAAAGTTTCATCTTTGCTATGAAGGAATATAGTTCAAGTGAATCTAGAGTAGTCATCAACTATTACAAAGCCATAGTAATTTCCACCTAGGCTCTTTGTCCTAGAAGGTCCAAAGAGGTCCATATGGAGAAGCTCAAGGGGTCGTGAAGTTGAAATTACATTTTTAGATTTAAAGGACACCCTTGTTTGCTTTCCCATTTGGCACGCGTCACATAGGTGGTCTTTTGAAAATTTTATTTTTGGTAGACCGACTACTAGATCCTTAGACACAACCTTATTAAGCAAATCGAAATTAACATGCGCTAAACGTCTATGCCAAAGCCAAGAATCATCATTCAAGGTGACTAGGCATTTAGTACTTGTTAAAGGTACATCAAACAAGTCAAGCATATAGATATTGTCTACTCTTACACCCTTAAACACAATGTTTTGTTCAACATGTTCAATTATGCAGCAAGTTTTTGTAAACGACACTTTATAGCCCATGTCGCATAGTTGACTTATGCTTAACAAATTGTGTTTAAGTCCCTCAACTAAATGGACATTTGAAATAGTAGTGGTGGAGGGATTACCTACACTACCTTTGCCGAGTATAGCTCCTTTGTTGTTGTCTCCATAAGTGACATATCCCTTCTTCTTTGCCTTGAAGTCTATAAAGAGCGATATGTCACCGGTCATGTGCCTTGAGCAGCCGCTGTCAAGAAACCACCTTCTATCTGCGGAGGCAAGGCACTCATCCTACAACATCAAAAGAGAGAAGTTGGTCCCCAATTTTCATTGGGTCCAAGTGGGTAAGTGTTAACATGGTTGCCTTTTGGCTTCCATTGATAAATACCTTTAGGGACAAGAAATCTCCTAAACTTGCATTTCTCAATGGTATGGCCAGCACGACAACAATAATGACATAAACCATGATGATGTGTTTGTTGTTTCTTGTTCATTGAATCCTTTAGAATAAAAGAGTATTTTGCATATGGAGGATTCAATGACTTCTTAAACAACTTGGGGTCAACGGCATAAGTAACTTTAGGTTGTAGCGCTTTCTCTAATTTGACCTTAAGAGTGTTTACCTCTTTTTGCCAAATATAACAAGCGTCACAATACCTAACTCTACTACATCCGTCAATATCAATAGTTTTGAATTTTCTGCAATACTAGTTTTCAATGCTTCTAAATCAATTTCAGCTTTGTTTACTTTACCTTCCAAAAAAGAGAAGATATGTTTGTCGGAAGCTAGTCTTTTAAAAGCATCTACAGCTTCGTTATGCAGTTTTTCAAAAGCTATTTTTAGTTCCGAAAAAGACATAGAGGAGAAATTATTGTAGTAGGCTTGTTTTACCTTTTTGTCATTGTTTTTCTTCTTGTGGTAGGACAGATTTTTAGTGTGAGCCATAAGGCACAGATTTGCAGCTTCATCACCATCACTTGAGCTTTGTGTGCTTGATGAATCACTATCACTTTCCCATGCAATATACGCTCTTCTTTGTTTGTTGTACCCTTTTGGTGAATCTTTTCTTTGGTCCTTATACTTCATAGGGCAGTCCGTTTTATAGTGTCCGGATTTACCACAATTAAAACATGATCCTCTTCCTCTACTCTTCTTGTTTTCTTCTTGTTTCGAATTTATGGATTGTCTTCGAAACTTCATGAGATTTTTGTCGGAATGCTTGACTCCATTCTTTCGAATGAATCTATTATATCTCCTTACAAACAATCCCATTTCCTCATCATCCGAGTCTTTGTCACTACTTGAATCATTGTCGCTTTGCTCTTTTCGTGAGGACTTAGAGCTAGAGGCCACAAGAGCTATTGGCTTCTTCTCTCCCTCTTTGTCTCTTTTCTTCTCCTTTTCCTTCTTACTTTTATTCTCATATTTTTCAAGACTTTCCAAAGCTTGCTGATGTTCTTCCAGCTTTCCAAACAGAGTTGTAATCGTAAGTCTTGTAAGATCGTTGGCTTCCTTGATTGCTGTAACTTTAGGTTGCCACTCCCTGCTAAGACACCTGAGAATTTTATTAGTAGCAATTTCATTGGAAATAGGTTTTCCAAGAGCATTCAATCGGTTAGTTAGATGGGTGAATCTCTTTTGCATGTCGAAGATGGATTCTCCTTGTTTCATACGAAAGAGCTCAAACTCTTGATTGAGTGTGTTAATGCGGGACTGTTTTACTTCAGTAGTACCCTCATGGGCAACTTCTAAAGCGTCCCACATTTCTTTAGCTGTCGTGCAATGGGATACTCGATAATACTCATCAACACCAAGTGCTGAAATTAACATGTTTCGAGCTCTCCAATCACACGACCACTTTTTCTCATCTTTCTCATTCCAATCATCTTCTGGTTTAGGTACTATGGCGCCAGCCGCATTTGTCATAGTGATTTGAAACGGACCGTTTTCAATGGCAGCCCATACTAACCTATCCACAGAATTTATATGAACTCGCATGCAGTCTTTCCAGTAGCCATAATTTTCACCGTTGAAAATAGGCGCTCTATTATACGCCCCCTTTGGTTCAGAATCCATACTGTTACAGGCAGCCACAGAGCACCAGCGAACCGGCGCTCTGATACCACTTGTTAGACGGTGTGGCTAGTGATCGAGAGGGGGGGTGAATAGATCACCTCTTTCAAATTTAACGGATTTAAAGTTTTATCAGAGTTTTCAAAGTTGGCGGAAAAATCAGTCCCGAATCGACTTCCGTCTATTCTGAACCGCTACTAGAAAGCCGGACACACAAGTTTAATTGCTGGATTTTAATGAGAATGACAGAAACAATTCACACCAGAATTTTAACTAATTGAATGCACTTATCATTAAAGTCTATTTCCAATGAATAAAATCTAGCTAACCGTTTTATCAAACAGTTGGTGTGTATGTGATCGATGATAAACAACAATGGAGTTTGATTAAAGTTTTCTTGCCACTGCTGTCTTGATAAAGAAACAATCACCACACACTAACTGAAATTGCGAAAACAGTTTGAAAAACGTAAAGAGGAGTAAGGTAAGAGTACGATACGCAGAGATTTGGTAAGGAAGTTCCCCACGTCGTCCTCGCGTGTGGGTACGTCTCCCTCTCAATTTCAAATGAAATTGAGAACTTTGATTATCAATTATTGCCGAATCCGTTGATACAAGGTTATGGTACAAAGACAGAATTCTAAACTCTAAGAACCTCTTCTTGTATAAACCTTCACTTGATCTGAGCACGATCAAGATTTTCCTGCACAAAGTTGCAAACAATTCACCGGTTCCACGACCTGCTTGCGAAATCCCCCGATCTCCAAACGCAACGCTGCGGCTGAATATGTTCTGCAAATGTGACTCCCAAACCCTCAAGAACACTCCAGTTCTTGAAGGACAAACCAGTAGGTTTTCCTAGAAACCCCCTTCAATCTTCGACTCAGCTAGATCCTCGATCGTTCCACTGCAAACCACAGCTAGATCCTTGATCGTACCACTGAACGTTATCTCGATGCTTCTTTAATCCAAAGAACAAGAATGGTTATGTATAAATGTTCTTGAAGAAAAGTGATTGAGAAGATGAAGAAGATGAAGTCTCTTTCAGGTTTCTAATTGCTCTTAAACAATTGCTCCAACACTGCTTTTGATCTGTGTTCAATTGTTTTCCCTCAATGAATTCGTATCTTTGCACTGCTGTTGTAACCTGTCTTTTATATGCTGCAAAACAGTTGCTGTTATAACATAAAACAGTCTTTTGTATTGATGCATAAGGGTGTGTATCGATACATACTGTAAGTAATGTGAATTTTGGTGAAATTGATTATTCATGTATCGATGCAAAGGTCGTGTGTATCGATGCAAGTGCTTATTACACTAGTATGTATCGATGCCTGGTGCGTATGTATTGATACACAGGTTGTTTCAATTTGTCATGTATCGATGCAGGGATCGTGTGTATCGATGCATAGAGTATTTTGTCTTCCATGTATTGATGCATGACTCGTATGCATCGATGCATACTGAACAGAAAGGTTTTGTGATTTATCTCATGCTGTATGTATCGATGCAGAGGCTTTATGTATCGATGCTTACTGACATAAAATGCATTTTAATTGTTATTTAAAGGGGAATATCAATGTAGGTTTATATGTACAGTTATGCAACAATATAGTGGGATGAAAAACATAATAAAACACACATGTATCATGTAATGCAATGCACAACCAACATTTGGATGATGATCACACAATTTGCTATCATTAAAAATTAATTCAAGGTAAGGAATTTTCTCACAATAGTCTCAGCTTCTTTGATGATTTTGGACTTTCTCTCTAGTTAATCCTTTTGTCAAAGGACCTATTAAATTTTCATCAGTGCGTACATGATCCACTCTTACAACTCCTTTAGAGATACAATCTCTAACTATGCTGTGATTTCTTATAATTTGATATCTTTTACCATTATAATAACAATTCTTAATTATTGCAATAGTCGTGGTACTATCACATTGGATCAATCTGACATTAGTTTTTCCCATAAAGGGATCTCATCTAGTAGGCATCTTAACAAAGTTGCTTTTTCACTAGTCGTCGTTAATACTATCATCTCAAACTCCATCTTGAACTGAGCCAGGATAGTTTATTTCTTTGATTTCCAAGATACAACTCCTTCAGCTATACTAAATATATACCCACTAGTTACTTTGGAATCATCTAATAAGGTAATCCAATCTATGTCACTGTATCCTTCAAGTTCAATAGAAAATCTCTTATAATGTAAACCGAGATTCATGGTCCTTTTAAGGTACCACATGACTCACTCAATATCTTTCCAATGCTCACTACTCGGTCTAATAGTAAACCTGCACAATAATCTATGCAATGTCATGTCTAGTACAATTAATGGCATACATAAGACTGTCAATGATGCTCGCATATTCCGTTTGTTTGACACTATCACCAGTGTTCTTAAACAATTTTGCACTTGGATCGTATGGTGTGCAAGTGGGTTTACAGTTAGAGTGGTTATATTTCTTTAATATCTTCTTTATGAATTTAGATTGATCCAAAGAAATTCATTTTTTGGATCTAGTGATCTTTATTCCAAGAATCGAACTCGCTTCTTCGAGGTCTTTCATATTAAAGTTATTGCTCAATAATGATTTCGCATTGTTAACGGCTTGAATGTTTGATCCAAATATGAGTAGATCATCTACATAGAGACATATGATAGCGAAAATGTGATTCCCAAATTTGTAATAAACACATTTGTCACTTTCGTTCACTTTGTACCCATTTGATATCATTAAGTTATTTGACTTTTCATGCCATTTCTTAGGAGCTTGTTTTAGACCATACATATACTTATATAACTTACAGACCTTATTTTCTTGCCCATGAATCACAATCCCTTCTAGTTGATCCATATAGATTTCTTTTTCTAAATCACCATTTAAAAAAAATGTTTTAAAATCCACTTGGTGTACCACTAATTTATAAAAAGTTGTTATTGAAATCACCCTAAAGGATGTAATTCGAGTGACTGGTGTGTCAAAGAAATCTATATTTTCTCTTTGCCTAAAACCTTTGGCTACAAGGCGAGTCTTGTCTTATCAACAGTTCCATAAAGTTTTAGTTTCTTTTTCAAAACACATTTACAACCGATTAGTTTGCAACCAGGAGGCAAGTCTACTAAATGTTAGGTCATGTTAGATTCTATAGAATTTATCTCATCGTTAATAGCTTTTTGCCATAAATCTGCATCTAGAGATAACAAGGCTTCTTGAAGATTTATTGGATCTTCTTCTACTATATAGGCCGCATAACCAGGCCCATGGTCTTTAGAAACTCTTACTATTTTACTTCGTCGAAGTTTTGTTTATACTTCGTCGTAGCTTTTTGTGATTCTTATCACATGAACATGATCCGATTCAGTGCCCCACTATTTCTCAATTTGAAAGGAAATTCATATTCACATAATTCAACATCATTTAATTCAATGATCACTTTAGCATTTAGGTCATAACACATATATGTCTTACTATTTGTTGCATACCTAATGAATGTACTTTCATAGGCTCTACTGTCGAGTTTAACTCGCTTCAGATCCAGAGTTCTGACATAAGTCAGATAGCCCCAAGTTCTCAAATAAGATAAGTTTGATTGTATATTTTTTATTTCATAAGGAGAGATCTTACTTTTTGACTTGGGGACTTGATTCAGGACATAGAAAACAATCAAGAAAACTTCCCCCACTAGTGAGGAGAAGTACCATAATTCAACATGATTGCAACAACAAGTTCAGTAAGAGTTATATTCTTTCTTTCTACTTTACCATTCATTTCAGGAGAGTATGTGCAATCATTTCATGTACAATTCGATTTTGTTTATAAAATTCATAAAATAGCCTAGAATCGTACTATGTTCCCATGTCACTACGAAGTCTCTTAATCTTCTTACTAAATTGATTTTCAATTTCATTCACATACATCTTAAACATGTCAAGCGTTTCACTTTTATTCTTCATTAAATATACATAAGTATAATCAGAGCAATCGTCAATAAAAGTGATAAATAACATTTACTATTTCTAGTTAAAGTTCCATCTAATTCACATATGTCTGGGTGTATAAGATCTAGGGGATCAAATTATTTGACTACTAGTTTATGTGAAGTCTTAATTATTTTAGCTTGATTGTAATATTCATATTTTTCAAAATCACTAACATTCATTTTTTGGATTAAGCCTAAGTTGATTAGATTATAGATAATGTGCTTATTAACATGACAAAGTCTAGCATGCCAAACATTAAAATCACACAAAGAGTAAATATAAGGATATATTTAATTCAAATCAACATTCAACTTAAATATCCCATCAGTAACATACCCTTTTCCCAACAAAAATACCATTCTTAGTGATGGTGTATAAATCTGCCTCAATATACTGACTAAACCCTGACTTATTTAAAAGAAAACCAGAAACAAGATTATTCCTAATAATAGGATCATGCATGACATTCCTCAAGATTAACGTCTTTCCTGAGGTGAAATACAACCCAACGTCTCCAATTCCAATAATATTAGTGGTGTGAGCATCTCCTAACAACATTTTCTTATCTTCAACATTTGTGTATGTCTTGAACATAACACACATAACATATATGATGAGAGGCACTAATGTCTATCCACCATCACTTCCACCAACCATGTTGATTTCGGTGATCATAGTAATGAATTGCTCATCAGTTAGGTTAACCTGTGCGTTGGAGATAGCAGCAGTTTTAGGCACGCTCTTACATCTCATGGCCATATAACCCAGTTTACCATAATTAAAGCAAGTGAAGATTAGATCTTCATTTCTCTGAGGTGGTGGTTGTTACCTAACAATCAAAGTTGATGGGGATCTAAAGGGATTCCAATTTTTAATTTGGTTCACAACATTGTGGTTCTGATTCTTTAATGGTTTGCCCATAGGCTTCATAACCGCAGTGAGTTTGTTTTTCTTGTTAGAAACAACTAAGACTTCATCTTTCTGATCTTGTCTCTGAGCTTCCTCTTCAATTCGTAGACGAGTGATCAGACTCTCAGTTGAAAACTCTTTTATTTTGTGTCGAAGCAAGTTTTGGAAATCTTTCCAACTAGGGGGCAATTTGGCAATGATAACAGCAATTCAAAATTGTTCGTCTAGGGGCATACCTCCAGTAATTATTCCATGAGTAATTTTATAAAGTTTGTGGCATTGTGCTTCCATAGACCTTTCATCTACCATCTGATACTTTAAGTAGCGACTTACAACATACTTCTTTGTTCCGCTTCCTCTGTGTCATACTTCTTTTGCAGAGCTTCCCGTACATGTTTAGCAATCTTACGGTTATTGTAATAATCATACAAATCATCAGCAAGACCGTTCAAAAAATGATTTTTGTATAGATAGTCATTCTCTTGTCATAGGGAAATTTCTTTCCTGAACTGTAAATCACTCGCAGTAGATTCAACAGTTTTAACATTTCCACATGAATCCATAGAGCTCTTACCATTAGTTTGTTCGGTTAATCCATAAGGAGCAACGAGAATGTCCTAAGTCAGAACGTTGGCAACCTTCTTTAAGGTTAGGAAAATTTTCATTTTAGCCTGCCAACATTAAAAGTGAAAACCTTTAAACTTGAATGGTTTGTCACAAACAGCGGTCACAGTATTACCAATAATTTCTTCAGTAGCCATGACAATGTAGAATTATCTTAAAATTTTCGTTTCATGGTTTTTGAAAATTAGCCGCATAAAAAACTACCGGGTCGAGTTGCGGACTAGGTCACTCTCTTTAAGATGTTTCGCGAAACTGCCCAAAATCAACAAAGTAGTCGAACAACCACGTCGCCTCTAGGATAAAACAACCTAGTTCAATTATGCAATCACTACTTGCACGATATGTGATTGTTTTAGAAATACATCTTCTGATGTTGTTAAGCCACTCAATGATGGTATTAAAACCACTCGTAATATATATGGATAAACCGGTCACAAATGGTGCAAGCAAGCCACTCGAAAATAGAAAGCAAATTTTTAGAAGAAGTGAAAACGGGAGAGAAGAGAGAGTTTTTGAATTGTAAAATTTGGTGTGAGAAACTGAGTTTGGGAAACCTCTATTTATAGGTGATGATTTGAACGAAGTGGGAGGAAAATGTGGGAGAGAGTGGAACAGGTCCAGACAAGAATTAGGTGACGACTAGCCATTTTTTACTTGGTCAACAAGTCATACGTTGACTCTTGGATGACAAGCAAACCCAGTAAAACTAGGTTAATACTTGATTTATGTAGAAAACATATCATTTTCATGATTAGTTAATTAGTATTAATTAATTTTCGTCACTTTTAATTAATTAATAATAATAATAATAATTAATTTTCACTGATTTAATTAAATTCATATTAATTAATTTTTCACTAATTCGGGTTCTATAAAATAAATGACCAAGACTCAAACGCGGACCGAGCCAGCCGGACGGTGGGGCACGCGTGTGAAAGTGGTTTGGTGGTGTGTCTTCTATCCTTTACAAAATTGGATATTCTTTACGGTCTAACCCATTTTGTCCACTTGAAATATATATACTCTACTAATAGCTCATATTTTTCTGATTAATGACAATAAATTCTTTCAAGTTTTCATTCCAATTTTTTACCATCCCAAAAATTTCGAAGTTTCCGCTTCAATTTTCATCATCCCAAAAATTCCAATTTAAGAATGTTTTGTTCATCCCTGGTGAGGATCATGATCAGGAATATTGCATTATTTCAATACAAGAAGCACTTAAAGCTGTGATGGAGAAGAGTGTTGGTTATTTGTATTTGGAATATTTCTATTTCTATTTTTTTAGGGTGGTTTTTTTGTTTTCTTTTTTTATGGTGTGTTATAACATGTTGTTTTGTGTGTCGTCTCCTTGAACAATAGTTAATGAGACAATGAGGTAATGATAATTTGGTGGTTTTTCTTTTTACATGAGTGGTTGTTGCTTGCTGGACACATTTTTAGTTGAATCCATATAGCGTAAATAAATCTGTCTACAATTAACTCATTTTTTTGTTTCATGTGTTTTGAAGTTTTCATGTAACTCTCTCTTTCTCTTTATGTGGCAGCACAAGTGCATGGCATTATGATTGTAGCCATCGAAAGCTGATAAACTAATGGACATGCTTTCAGAAATAAAATGTACTTAGATATACATATAAATTTGAAATAATTTTTTTTTAAAAAAAAATCATATTTAAAATAAAGAATTCATCTCTCGATTAAAGGTAATTATTAATTAAAATAAAATATATATTGGTCTGATAGTGATTCATGAAATGAAAAGTTAGTGGTGTCCACTATTATTGAGTGACATTTAATTTGATACGATATAAAATATTTTTAGATAGACATCTCAATTTATAACGTGTTATTTAATTGTAAAATGAACACGGATCATATAAACTCAATTTATTAAATAATCATATAAAAAAAAGACACATGAGATGGAGAAAGAAAAAAAATATATTTGAAAATAAAATAATTATGATTTTTTTAAAAATAATCAACTTTTTCAAAAAAAATACGAAAATAACCATGTTTTCAAAAAAATACAAAAATAACCAAGTTTGGGAGAGGATGCGCCGGGGGAATTGGCGCACCCACATACCTTTAAGAGGAGGCGTCAGATGCATTGGGCCTCATGAGTGGCATTGGCGCTTGAGTGTTGCTTGTGAAAAGAAAACTTAATTTTGCAGCCAACAAGAATCAAACACAAACTTTCTGATCCAAAGTCAAACACATTACCATTGCACCATAGACCCTTCATGTTAATTTGTTTCATCATATATTTAATATACCGTGTATAATTACAGTAGATTAATAAATTAATAAAACTTAGTTGAAATGTTTTTCACTTAATTATAAAATAATATAATTACAGTAGATTAATTTGTTTCATCTCTATATATTTGTCTTAATTATTTTCACTTAGAACTTTTATACCTATTTTAAAATTTTAAATTAACTAAATATATATTTAATTTCATTTTATCATTGTTTTAAAATATATAAGTTAAAAATATTATTTAATATTTGCATTTTAATTTCTTAAGAGTATAATCGCAATTTTATATTATAACATTAAATATAAAACATAGATAATATTCATTCGACATATCAAATATGAACGTAGATAGTTAAAATATTTATGTTTATTTAAAATTGATTATAATAAAATTAAATAAAATATATATTTTTTATTTTATAAAAAGAATTGTTTAATAAAAAAGAGTATTGTATAAAAGAATATTTTAATTTTATAAAAATAAACATTAAATAAAATAATGGATGAAACATAATTAGTGACAAAATTAAAGATCAATTCTAAATAAGCTATTATGTAGAGTGATATATTTAGTGACAAACTCATTGACGTGATGGATTTTAATATGATTTTTCATTTTATGTAAGGGACTTGACAACTATACTAACATCTCTATATATTGAATTAATATTAATAAATATAAAATTGTTAAAAATATCATGTGATTTATAGTTAACATCTTTGTTACGCTCACATTACTATGTATACGATTTATGACATAGATTTTAAAATAATAGGAAGACAAATGAAATTTTGGTCAATTAAATAATAGGAAGACAAATGAAATAAAAAAAATTTGCCCCCCTTCTAATTTTGGTCAATTAAAAAAAATTTCAAATAAAATATTCTTAGTTGATTTTTTTTTTGCTTATTCTATTTTTAATAAATTGAAAACTTCATTTTGATTTATGTTAGTAATTTTTTTTAATAAGACTTTTAACCTATCATTATCTCCCCCTTCTCATCTACCAAGTTTTAGTAATTTATTAATCTATTATAAAATAGATATTTTCCTAGTGACTTCTTACTGGTTTGGGGGATGCGCCGATAAAATAGATATTTTCCTAGTGACCTCTAAAATAGAAAATTAGTTGTGTGCAAAATTATTGAGTGTTATCCAATTTGATGTCGTATAAAATGTATTTAAAGACACATGTCAATTTCAAATGAGTTCCTTATTTCTAAAACATACAATAATCATATAAATTATGAATATTTTTTATATATAATAATTATAAGATAATTAATTTTTTATTTTAGATAAATTTTGTGTTTTAAAAATTCATCATTTTTCATGTGTTCTTCTTCGTTAAATTAAAAAGAGATTCAAATTTTAATGTTTAAACTTAAAAAAATAAAATAGAAAAAAAATTGAGAAAGAAAAAATTAAAATTAAAATGAGAAGATGTGAGAAAAAGAAATGTGGGAAAATTTTGAAATATTTAAATTAAGAGAAGAAAATGAAGAGTGAGAAAATTCAAAATAAATAGTTAGAAATGAATGAGATGACAAAAAGAGGTAGTTTCAATTTTTTTAAGGATTTGTTAATTACAAATATGTTCTTTTAATAGTACAATTTTCTAAGAAGAAAGGAATATATTAGAAAGTTTGGTGATAATTAATTTAATGGATAGATAGTTAATTACTTTATTTACATTTTTTTTGGATAATTTTCTCCTTTATGTACCGTTTGATTTACTTTTTTTATTTTCAAACTTTTATGTCTGATTGATTTTTTAATTTTATATGTTATCATCATCCAAACAATAATTCACACCTTTAAGAGTCATTCAACAATTAAATATATAAAAAGTTGTAATATTTTATTAAATAATTAAAAAAATTATTTATTTTATTATTTCTTAATTTTTTAATTCGTATTCATAAATGATTGATTTTTATGGTAGCGACTTGCATACACAGTCACTGTAAACAAATCAACATGAAAACAAGTTTTCAAATTTTTTGATAACATTAGATGTAAGTATTCAATTTCTTTTTTTTTTAACAATAAAGAGAAAAAATACTCCTCATGCACTATCCAATTTTTATTATAAAGTAAAAAAAAATTAAGAAACAGCCGCGTGCAAAATTTCTCCAATCCCGCCCCTGCGCCGTTTGTAACACCCCGATAAAATAAGATAATTATTTAAATTAAGTTAATAGTATATTTATTAATTTAATTAAATAATTGGATTATTATTGGAATAATATAAATTGGAATAATAAAGTTGGAATATATATATAAAGAGTTCCATTTGGTAAAGAAAGGTTTTTCACGTGAAAAGGGAAAAGCGATTGGAAAGTGAGAGAAGGGCAAGAGGAAGAGCAAGAGAAGAAGGTTGAAGAGGGAAAAGCTTGAAGCTAAAGGATTGTCGGATTAACTCAGGTAAGGGGGGTTTATCGTCGTTTGATGGGTATTATGGGTTAACATGTGATGGGTATTATGGGTTAACATGTGATGGGTAGTAATAAGCCATTGGTTTGACCCTAATTGGGATGTTGAATGCTGAAAAATTGAGAGGAATACGTTATGTTAAAACTGTAATTGAATCTGTAATTGGATGAGTCTTGATTTTCCGAAAGTGTAGCTTTTTACGGAATTGGAATCGGAGGTCCGGAAGTCCTCCAACGGTGGAAAATGCGGAGAATTCTGCATTCTGCTTCGTGTTAGCGCAGGAACAGCTTTCTGTCTTGCGTTAACCGGTTAACCCAGGGTGTTAACCGGTTAACACTGTTATGAATTGTGAAATATTGCTGTCTGTCTTGCGTTAACCGGTTAACCCAGGGTGTTAACCGGTTAACACTGTTGTGAATTGCCAGGAAGCGTGTTTTGTGTTGCGTTAACCGGTTAACCCAGGGCGTTAACCGGTTAACACTGTGTGAAAAGTGAAAAATTTATATTTAAATATGGTGTGCATATTTGAGGGTTGGCCTATATTGGTGTATGATATAGGAGGGATCAATTTCCCGTTGTTTTGAGCAGTAGGGGTATTAGTAGAGTGTGCTAATACTGTGATTGATTATGTGGCATGACATGATATGATTATGTGATAAATATGTTGATGATGTATGAGTGTATGCATAATGCTGTGAATGTCTCTATTATGTATGCAATTGTGAATGGACTGTTTATGGCTTAGAGTGTGAGCACATGTCCATTGTGGATGATTGTTGATGTTTGCATGACTAAGTGATTTAGCTTGCATATTGTGGCCTTTATGGTGGTAGCTAATTCCCATGGTGAGGAATTAGTGAGTGAATTATTGTGGATTGTTGTTGATGTTTGCATGCTAGGTGATTAGCGTGCATAGCATAGCCCTTGGGGTGGTAGCTAATTCCCATGGTGAGGAATTAGTGAGTGAGTCACTAGGTCTCAAATGAGTGGGACTAGTGAGCTTGGTAGCCGTATCTGGATTTGATCGGTGAGGTTGAACTATATGTTCACGAATAGTCGGTACCGCATGCATGGAGTCTCATTGCATAATGTATGTATTGTGTATAATATGAATGGATGTGTTCCAATATTATACGTGTGTTTTGATGTTTATGTTGAGTATGATTGTGATGATGAGTTGATATTGCCGTTGCTGAAGGTGTGATCTGATTAGGGTGAATGAATGTGTTAATTTACTTAGCATTACATGATATTTTATAATGCTTATTATATCGATTGAGGAACTCACCCTTACAACTATGTTTTCAGGTAACGAGCAGTGATTGAGTAGAAGCTAGTGCTTGGAGTCTAGTGTAGTTCCTTAGTGGGTCATGCTATGGTAGATGTAACATCGGGACGGGATGTTTTACTTGTTTTCATTTGGTTGTTGAACAAGTTTTACATGTAATGTGTTACATGTTTTGTATGTTGTTGGATTTCTAACCGCTGCGTATTGTGCAATGTTTTATTTTGATAAATAAATGAGCATGACAGGATATTTTGATGAATGGTGTGAAGTGTCAAGTGTGACACCCTTAATTGCATATTTACTCTGATTTATATTTTGTTGTTTGAATTAAATATTGGGGTATTTTAGAAGGGTGTTACATTAGTGGTATCAGAGCATAGTCGGTCGAGTCGAGTCGTAATTATTCTGTTCCCCTGTACGGGATAGGTGTTGTGTAACCCTATCAGTACTTATTGTTTTAGCTTGTTGGGCTTTCAGAATAGAGATGGCTGGAAAAGGTAGAGACGATGCTGCGATTGCTGAGGCTCTAGGTATGCTAGCTGGAGTACTTGGAGGGAATCCGCATGTTGTGGGAATGGGAGCTGCTCGTCAACTGAGTGAGTTCCAGAAGAACAATCCTCCAATGTTCAAGGGAGCATACGATCCAGATGATGCTCAGAAGTGGTTGAAGGAGATCGAGAGGATCTTCCGAGTGACTGAGTGTGCCGATAACCAGAAGGTCAGGTTCGGTACGCATATGCTGTCAGAGGAAGCAGATGATTGGTGGGTTGCTACCCGTACTGAGTTGGAAGCTGCTGGGAGTGCTGAGATCACTTGGGCGGTGTTCAGGGAGAGATTCCTGAGGAAGTACTTTCCAGAGCATGTCATAGGAAAGAAAGAGATAGAGTTCTTAGAATTGAAGCAGGGCAACCGGTCTGTTACTGAGTATGCTGCTAAGTTCACAGAGCTGTCGAAGTATTACACTCCCTATGATGAGGCTACTGGGGAATTTTCAAAATGTGTGAAGTTTGAGAACGGGTTACGTCCCGAGATCAAGCAGGCTATTGGGTATCAGCGGATTAGAGTGTTTTCTGACTTGGTTGACTGTTGCAGGATTTTTGAACAAGATACCAAGGCCAGAGCGGAGAGCTATCAGCAGGAGGTTGATAGGAAAGGCAAGAATCAGAATGATCGTGGGAAACCGTATGCAGCTGGCAAAGGTTTCCAGAGACAGAATGGGATGAAGAGGCCTAGTGGGGGAGACTCCAGTGCCCCTGCTAAGTGTTACAGATGTGGTCAGGCTGGACATCGTTTTCATGAGTGTACCAGTAATGAGAAGAAGTGTTTCAAGTGTGGAAAAGGTGGTCACTTGGCTGCAGAGTGCCGGTTGAAGACTGTGACTTGTTTCAACTGTGGAGAGGTGGGTCATATCAGTCCACAGTGTCCTAAGCCGAAGAAAGAGAACCAGTCGGGAGGCAAAGTCTTTGCTTTATCGGGTTCTAAGACTTCTGCAGATGATCGTTTGATCCGAGGTACGTGTTATATTAATGGCTTTCCTCTTGTAGCTATTATTGACACAGGTGCGACTCATTCCTTTATATCTTTGGATTGTGCTGTGAAACTTAAATTAGAAGTATGGTGATTGATACTCCTGCGAAGGGTTCAGTGACTACTACTTCAGTTTGTTTAAATTGTCCTTTGAGTATTTTTGGTAGAGACTTTAGGATGGACCTCGTGTGTCTTCCACTAGTGCAGATTGATGTTATCCTGGGTATGAACTGGTTGGTGTTTAACCGAGTTTATATCAACTGTTTTGATAAGACTGTGATATTTCCTGAGATTGAGGAAGGAAAGAGTTTGTTTCTATCAGCAAAGCAAGTGAATGAGGCAGTAGCAGATGGGGCAGAGTTGTTTATGCTGTTAGCGACTTTGGAGGCTAAAGATAAACTGGTGATTTGCGATCTAGCCGTGGTGTGTGATTTTCCTGATGTGTTTCCTGAAGAAGTGAATGAATTACCGCCAGAACGCGAAGTTGAGTTCTCGATTGATTTGGTACCTGGTACTAGGCCGATGTCGATGGCTCCGTACCGTATGTCTGCTGTTGATCCTTCTAAGATAGAAGCGGTATCTAAGTGGGAAGCTCCGAAGTCAGTTTCTGAGATAAGGAGTTTTCTTGGACTTGCAGGTTATTATAGGAAGTTCATTGAGGGATTTTCTAAGTTGGCGTTACCGTTGACGATGTTGACTAGAAAGGGGCAAGCGTTTGTTTGGGACTCAAAATATGAAGAAGGTTTCCAAGAGTTAAAGAGAAAGTTAACTACTGCTCCTATTCTGATATTACCGAGTCCGTCAGAACCATTTGAGGTTTACTGTGATGCTTCATTGTTGGGTTTGGGTGGTGTTTTGATGCAGAGTAAGCAGGTTGTAGCTTATACTTCGAGACAACTGAAGGTTCATGAGAGGAACTATCCGACACACGATTTAGAGTTGGCAGCTGTGGTATTTGTTCTGAAGTTATGGAGGCATTACTTGTACGGGTCAAGGTTTGAGGTTTTCAGCGACCATAAAAGTTTAAAGTATTTGTTTGATCAGAAAGAGCTGAATATGAGACAGAGGAGATGGTTAGAGTTTCTGAAGGATTATGACTTTGGTTTGAATTACCATCCGGGTAAAGCAAACGTAGTGGCTGATACATTGAGTCGGAAATCATTGCATATGTCTATGTTAATGGTTAAGGAATTGGATTTAATTGAGCAGTTTAGAGACTTGAGTTTGGTGTGTGAGAGTACTCACAATAGTGTTAAATTGGGAATGTTGAAGTTAACGAGTGGTATTTTGGATGAGATTAGAGAGGGTCAGAAATCCGATGTGCTTTTGGTTGATAAGTTGACTCTAGTGACTCAAGGTCAAGGTGGTGAATTCAGAGTTGATGAGAATGGTGTTTTGAAATTTGGTAATCGGGTGTGTATTCCGGATGTTACCGAACTTAAGAAGAGTATTCTGGAGGAAGGACATCGTAGTGGCCTGAGTATTCATCCTGGGGCTACGAAGATGTATCATGATTTGAAAAAGTTATTTTGGTGGCCGGGAATGAAAAGAGAAATTGCGAGTTTTGTTTATTCTTGTTTGACTTGTCAGAAGTCAAAGATTGAGCATCAGAAGCCGTCTGGGCTAATGCAACCGTTGGCGATTCCAGAGTGGAAGTGGGATAGTATCAGTATGGATTTTGTTTCTGGTTTACCGAGGACAAGTAAGAATTTTGAAGTTATTTGGGTGATTGTTGACAGATTGACAAAATCGGCTCATTTCATTCCGATCAGAATGGATTATCCGTTAGAGAAATTAGCTGAGTTGTATATTGAGAAGATTGTAAGTTTGCATGGTATTCCGTCGAGTATTGTTTCGGATAGAGATCCTAGATTTACACCGAAGTTCTGGGAAGGTTTGCAGAGGGCTTTGGGAACTAAGCTGAGATTGAGTTCTGCATATCATCCGCAGACTGATGGTCAGACTAAGAGGACGATTCAGTCATTGGAGGATCTTTTGAGGGCTTGTGTTTTGGAAAAGGGAGGTGTTTGGGATTGTTATTTACCTTTGATTGAGTTTACCTACAACAATAGTTTTCATTCGAGCATTGGTATGGCACCGTTTGAAGCTTTGTATGGTAGGAGATGTCGGACGCCTTATGTTGGTATGAGTCCGGTGAGAGTGATGTGGTTGGACCGGAGATTGTTCAACAAACTACGGAAAAGATTAAGATGATTCAGGAGAAGATGAGGATTGCTCAGAGTCGTCAGAAGAGTTATCACGACAAGAGGAGGAAGTCACTTGAGTTTCAAGAGGGAGATCATGTGTTTCTTCGTGTTACTCCGATCACTGGGGTTGGTCGAGCTTTGAAGTCGAAAAAGTTGACACCTCGATTTATTGGTCCTTATCAGATTTTGGAGAGGATAGGGGAGGTAGCCTATCGTATCGCTTTACCGCCGTCACTTGCGAATTTGCATGAGGTTTTTCATGTGTCTCAGTTGAGGAGGTACATTCCTGATCCATCGCATGTAGTCCAAGTAGATGATGTACAGGTGAGAGATAACCTGACTGTTGAAACATCACCTATGAGGATAGAGGATCGAGAGTTGAAGCAGTTGCGGGGTAAAGAGATTGCTTTAGTAAAGGTAGCTTGGGGAGGACCAGCAGGTGGCAATGTGACTTGGGAACTTGAGAGTCAGATGAAGGAGTCTTATCCAGAGTTATTCGCTTGAGGTATGTTTTCGAGGACGAAAACTCTTTTAGTGGGGGAGAGTTGTAACACCCCGATAAAATAAGATAATTATTTAAATTAAGTTAATAGTATATTTATTAATTTAATTAAATAATTGGATTATTATTGGAATAATATAAATTGGAATAATAAAGTTGGAATATATATATATAAAGAGTTCCATTTGGTAAAGAAAGGTTTTTCACGTGAAAAGGGAAAAGCGATTGGAAAGTGAGAGAAGGGCAAGAGGAAGAGCAAGAGAAGAAGGTTGAAGAGGGAAAAGCTTGAAGCTAAAGGATTGCCGGATTAACTCAGGTAAGGGGGGTTTATCGTCGTTTGATGGGTATTATGGGTTAACATGTGATGGGTAGTAATAAGCCATTGGTTTGACCCTAATTGGGATGTTGAATGCTGAAAAATTGAGAGGAATAAGTTATGTTAAAACTGTAATTGAATCTGTAATTGGATGAGTCTTGATTTTCCGAAAGTGTAGCTTTTTACGGAATTGGAATCGGAGGTCCGGAAGTCCTCCAACGGCGGAAAATGCGGAGAATTCTGCATTCTGCTTCGTGTTAGCGCAGGAACAGCTTTCTGTCTTGCGTTAACCGGTTAACCCAGGGTGTTAACCGGTTAACACTGTTATGAATTGTGAAATATTGCTGTCTGTCTTGCGTTAACCGGTTAACCCAGGGTGTTAACCGGTTAACACTGTTGTGAATTGCCAGGAAGCGTGTTTTGTGTTGCGTTAACCGGTTAACCCAGGGCGTTAACCGGTTAACACTGTGTGAAAAGTGAAAAATTTATATTTAAATATGGTGTGCATATTTGAGGGTTGGCCTATATTGGTGTATGATATAGAAGGGATCAATTTCCCGTTGTTTTGAGCAGTAGGGGTATTAGTAGAGTGTGCTAATACTGTGATTGATTATGTGGCATGACATGATATGATTATGTGATAAATATGTTGATGATGTATGAGTGTATGCATAATGCTGTGAATGTCTCTATTATGTATGCAATTGTGAATGGACTGTTTATGGCTTAGAGTGTGAGCACATGTCCATTGTGGATGATTGTTGATGTTTGCATGACTAAGTGATTTAGCTTGCATATTGTGGCCTTTATGGTGGTAGCTAATTCCCATGGTGAGGAATTAGTGAGTGAATTATTGTGGATTGTTGTTGATGTTTGCATGCTAGGTGATTAGCGTGCATAGCATAGCCCTTGGGGTGGTAGCTAATTCCCATGGTGAGGAATTAGTGAGTGAGTCACTAGGTCTCAAATGAGTGGGACTAGTGAGCTTGGTAGCCGTATCTGGATTTGATCGGTGAGGTTGAACTATATGTTCACGAATAGTCGGTACCGCATGCATGGAGTCTCATTGCATAATGTATGTATTGTGTATAATATGAATGGATGTGTTCCAATATTATACGTGTGTTTTGATGTTTATGTTGAGTATGATTGTGATGATGAGTTGATATTGCCGTTGCTGAAGGTGTGATCTGATTAGGGTGAATGAATGTGTTAATTTACTTAGCATTACATGATATTTTATAATGCTTATTATATCGATTGAGGAACTCACCCTTACAACTATGTTTTCAGGTAACGAGCAGTGATTGAGTAGAAGCTAGTGCTTGGAGTCTAGTGTAGTTCCTTAGTGGGTCATGCTCTGGTAGATGTAACATCGGGACGGGATGTTTTACTTGTTTTCATTTGGTTGTTGAACAAGTTTTACATGTAATGTGTTACATGTTTTGTATGTTGTTGGATTTCTAACCGCTGCGTATTGTGCAATGTTTTATTTTGATAAATAAATGAGCATGACAGGATATTTTGATGAATGGTGTGAAGTGTCAAGTGTGACACCCTTAATTGCATATTTACTCTGATTTATATTTTGTTGTTTGAATTAAATATTGGGGTATTTTAGAAGGGTGTTACACCGTTTTTCTTAAGATACTGAGCAGAAAACCTCAGTCCGACTCGCCAAAAATAATGGGTCAAACGAGCCGACCTGTTTTACTACTCATACCTTCAAGTGAGTGTATACCACACACTTCACTTCTTAAGCTTTTTTTAGAGTGATAATTACATAATGAATAAAGTTATGAATGATAAGTTGTTTTTGTTTCACTAATTATTTTGTTTTTAAGGAGTTTTGTAACTTTTGCAATTTATTGCATTTTTTTAGCATGTCACGTTTTCATTGTCACGTGTACAATCAGTCACCAAAAATTTCTATGTGGCATGTCACTTCAATTTCTGTTAACGGACGTTAATAGGAGAGACCAAAAGTGAGGAGAGAAAATATTATGAGGATCATTTTAAGAATAATTTAAAAAAAATTAAAAGTGAAACTTGAGATATTTAGGAAGATCAACTACATACTTAATCTAATGTTAAATTAATGAATTTGTAATTTAACCGGAAACTTTTAATATTGATAATGAAAAATAATTTAAGAGTGTGTTTTTAAAAACATCTAGAAAAAATTATATCTAATATTAAGAAGAAAATAAATGGTATTGATTAAATAGTTCAAATTCGTATTTAATTGAATTATTACATGCCTTTGAATTTAAAAAAAATGTTTGCCAAGATTTTAATTCAATTATTAAATGTATTTAATCAAGAGTCGGGATTCGCTGATACCAGATGTAAGTCTAAAAATCTTACATCAAATCTCAACCGTTAATATGAATAAATCAAACAATTATATAAGTAATATATTTTTTAGGAAAAAAGAAATGACCGTGTATTTTTTTTATTTAATATGAACTTTGATTCAATCCTATTATCGATTGAGATTTGGTATAAGTTTCTTAGACTTACGTCTTATGTCAACGGATCCTGACTCATTAACCAAATGTATTTAATTGAATTATTTTAGTCAAAGTTTAGATTTGGTGTTAAAGTGAACCTTGACAATGTTGTCCATGGATTTTAACTTTTATGTGATAGTACAAAAAATTGTACACAATAAAAATGTTTTGGAGAGAAAATTGATAGTTAGATAGAGTAAAGTCAAATTACCAAGGGTGGAGGAAGATCTAACAAAAATATTTAAAAAATTAATTAATTTTTGAAGAAATTAATGAATTGAGTAGAAATATATTATATGATGGAACATTTTTATGCTATTTGATGCATCTTGTTGGCTTCACTATAACAAAGTTTTGGTGGTGTTGTCGTTATCATAAGGGACTTCTTAATGTACCATATATGTTTTTTAGCCACCACGTAAAAATACTTAAATACTCTCAGATTCTGGAGATGCATCTCCGACGCACCAAAGCCTAAGTTAACGTTAAAATATTTTGGAGAGGCATCTACGGAATAATATCGAAGATGCATCTCTAGAACGATTTGGAGCTTAAATCGCGCAAGAACCCTTCCTCTTTCTCATTTCTTATATTTCTCAAAAACCACTCAAAACTCTCTCAAATTTACTTTCATCAACAAGTCCAAAATCAAGCAACCAAGGTAAAAGTAACTTCAATGAACATCATAACATTAGATGATTGATAGTTTTTTAGTCTTTGTGTCAATAAGTAGAAATTGATGTATAAGTTAGGAAGTGAGTAGAAATTAGATGATTGATAGTTTAGACATAGTGCAAAACATGATAGTTGGCTGAAAATGATGATTAATACAATATTTTTTGGTTTCCATGATTGCATTGTCGCCGTTGGCGCAGTTGTTGAGTTGTAGAAATTCTGGAGATATATCTCTGAAAATTTTCAACATTTTATTTTCCCATCAACTGAGATACATCTCCCTAATTTTCTCTGTTATTTTTTTGCTTGTTTTTGTTGCTTGTGGTGTTGTATGGTTTCATTAATTGCCTGATTTACTTTAACTTATAGATATAATGGCTGATATACATGATCGATTGAGGCACGAGAGCATTGGACAACACTCATCAGTATGGTGGGAGAAGAGTCAGCAGGTTTCGGATGCTCCCGGTCCCTTTTTCCATGTAGAGCCATCTACTTTAAGGATACATGCTTCTCCGTCTTCTTCTTCTCGTAGGAGATGGATTTCACCTCCGGATACATTTGTCCTTCCATCATCCCAAGGCACCAGGTTTCACCTATTCATGCACTTGAGGTACCAGAGTCACTAGTGGTACCAAATGCACCACTGTCACCTCCTATTGATGATGTTGTTCAGCCAGTGCCACCTCTAGAGGATGAGGTTGTTACGACTGTTGAGCTAGAGGAATTTGGAGGAGGCCATGTAGATTTGTCACCACTGCCTTTGTTCCTATACCATACTTCCAGAGATATCTGGGACAGAGGTAGCATTAGTTGTCTTCATTCTTTTTAATTTACATTTATTTTAATCGACACATTTTTGACATTGTTTTTTATTTTTTTCAAGACTGTGATACGCCGAAGTTTATTAACCACGTGCATAAGATTATTGGCTTGCCTCAACCGAATGGGGAATGATTTCAGGCTACTTTATCCTTATCTTGCGTGAAGGACTTGTGCATGAGCATTTATACGAAGGTTAACCACGGGCTGCTTAATGCATTCGTGGCGAGATAACACTCTGAGACCTCGTCATTTCACCTCCCGCTTGGTAACATGTCTATCACACTCGATGATGTGTCGTGTTTGCTACATCTTTCGATCAGGGAGTGACTACTAGATCATGGGAGGATTACCAAAGATGAGACACTCGTGATGATGGTAGACTATCTGGGGGATGATTGGTGATAGTCTGTCATTGCATATAATTAGGTAAAGAATCGGTGAAAAACGAATGAAAGATGAGCCAAAATGAAGAATAAAGACCCAAGAATGAGTTAAAAATAACCAAGTATGGAAGAATGAGACTTAGTGAAAATTCTTGTGAAAAAAGGTGAATTTTGATGCAGCTACTGGAATAATAACGCACGCCATCGCGTGCGCGATAGAGTTGAAAAAGTTACATCGCGTGTGTAATGCTTGTATAACATGCGCGATGTGTGTTTTTTTGGGCTTTTTATGACGCGTTCTAACACGTTCTGAGTGTTTTTAAGGGGATTTTGGAAGCACGATTTTACAACATAAAATGGTGATTTTCAAAGCATTGGAAGCCATTGGAGGCCAATCCTTTAAGGGAATTCATATGTTATTCTTCTTTATTCAATTGTTATTATAATTTTCATTATGAGTAGCTAAAGACCCTCTAGGTTAGGTTGTGTGATGATGAACCTTATTCAATCTTGTTGGCATTATATGTTGGTTTGACTTTTTATGAATCCTTTGAATTATAATTTTATTCAATTGTTGCTTATTCTTAATGCTTTTTATTTGAGATGCTTTGTTAATCTGATATTAGACACATAAGGATTACTAATCCTTAGCCTATGTGTTGGACCTGTGGTAATTGTTCTACTTACGCTGGTTGAATAGGGATAGGAGATCCCGAGTAGTGGCACAAAGAATTAACGTTCTATACATCGCCTAACCCTGCTTACGTTGGCGGACTAGGGATAGAAACCTTTGAGTGACTGTTAGTGAGCTATTTCGTGGGGGACTGGCTATAAAGGTTTTGTTAATTTATCGTGATATTATAAGGATAAGACCATTCATACAAGGTATCATACATCAACAAGAGAGGATAAGGGGATTCTAATGCACAACTTGATCGTCTTTATTACTTATGTTTAAACTCGTCATTTTTTCCGTTTAAAAATCTGAAAACCCCCATTTACTATTTTTCCTTTATATTGCACAATTGTTGACTTGTTCGAACACCGTCCTTGTGGGTTCGATCTTTTTATTACTGCGACATAATCGATACACTTACTGAGAAGTCATCAAGTTTTTGGCACCGTTGTCGGGGACTGTTGATTTGCAATAGGGCAACGCTTTGTGCAACGTATTTTATTTTTCTTAGTTTTTATTGCTTTTTGTTTATTTCTTTGTTTATCATAGTGCTACTGAGGTATTTTCTGTTTTTGTATGCGCATGTCAGGATCATCATTACTACCATTTGATCTGGAAATTGAAATAAAGGCACATGCTCTAAGGAAAGCAGCTAGAGAAGCGAGTCTGGTTGAAGTTGATCCACCAATACTTTTTTCGGATTATGAAGAGGAGGATAACATGGCAGCACCACAACCCCTCACTATGGGGGATTATTGCAAACTGACTTATGAAGGACTTATTTCTAGAGGGTTTGTATCGGGAGACCCTGTTAACTTTGATATTAAAAATTATGTGCTTTTAGGTCTAAGAGACAATTTGTTTGACGAGAATGCTATCAGAGATCCATGGGCTCATCTTGCACGCTTCTACAAAATCGCTTTGATGTGCAAGCCTGATGGTGTCTCAGACGACCAGATAAAGTTATGGTTGTTTGGTTTCTCACTCATTGGAAGGGCTAAAGATTGGTTATTATGCTTTCCAAATAGAACCATTCAAACATGACA
Source organism: Lathyrus oleraceus (assembly GCF_024323335.1). Classification (NCBI taxonomy): domain Eukaryota; kingdom Viridiplantae; phylum Streptophyta; class Magnoliopsida; order Fabales; family Fabaceae; genus Lathyrus; species Lathyrus oleraceus. The sequence goes on along the minus strand of NC_066583.1, from coordinate 461,696,011 downwards.
GGATCTAGAGGACAAGTTCTTGGAAAGGTTTTTCACCACTAGCCAGTTTACTGAGAAGATAGATGAGATTGTCAACTTTTAGCAACAAGACATCGAGTCATTGTATGACTTTTGGGAGAGATTCAAGTTACTGCTACGCAGATGCCCCAATCACAAAATGAACACTACGGAGTACATGCAAAATTTTATTAAAGGCCTCAAGAGTCAAACACGTATGTTGCTAGAGGCTTCTACGGGAGGCACCATTAGACAAATGACCAAACCACATGTAAAGGACCTCATTGAAAAGCTGTGCATGAATGAGTACCGTTCTAAAAGTGGAAGGTTTGTTAAGCTCGAAACTAGTGGCACGCCCAAAGTTATGTTAACTATTGATACTCATATTGCATTATTAACTTAGATTGAATTATTAAATAAGTAGCTAGTTGAAGGCTACTTCAATAAAGCTAACGTAAGCCAGGTACAAACACTTAAGTGTGAGTTTTGTGGAGGTGGACATGAAAATATAAGTTTTTCGTTGGAAGGGGTAAGTGAAGAGGCCCAATTTGAAAATTTTCAGAAAAATAACCCTTATTCCAATACCTACAATCCGAGATGGAAGGATCATCTGAATTTTCGTTGGAGAAACAATCAAAACCAAAGTGGTAACCAAGATATGAAACAAACCTAACAAGCTCCCAACTTCCAAAAGAAGCCTTCGTAGTTGCAATAGACTTTACAAAATTTCATCAAGGCGACTCAGGTTTGTTTAGAGAAGGTAAATAAAAAACATGAGGAAATGGGTAGGAAATAGGATAAGTCTATAAAAAATATGGAGATGACGATTGGTCAACTATCTTGACAAATAAAAGCTTTGCATAGCACGAGTGGAGGATTTACTGGTAACACTATAAATAATCCTAAGAACGAAACATGCAAAGCTATTGATGCAGGGTCAAAGCTACTTATTGAACAAGGTAACAAAAAAATAGTTCAAGGAGGTGTGACTGAAAGAAAAGAGATAGGGAATCTAGGTGATGAAGAGGAAAGAGGAGTCACCCTTGATCACTTCATTGATAAAAAATCTCTTTGGAGAAGAACAAAGAAGCAAATCCTAACCGAACCAAATCCTCCTTTACCGTATTACATTAAACCACAATTCCCTATAATAAAAAAGAAACTTGTTCAAGAGGATGAAGCGACGATGTTTGCAAAGTTCAAGGAAATGCTAGTAAATCTCTAGGTAAGTCTTTAGTTCCATGAAATTTTAGAACTGATGCCTAAATTTGTTAAATTTATGAAGGCATTATTAAAGGGGACAAAAGAGATGGTAGTAAGGATTATGTAAACATGACCGAGGAAGTGGTAAAATCTCAAGTGTTTCCACCAAAATTAAAAGATCCAGGGAAGTTTACTATTTATTGTAATATCAGTGAGGTAAATATTCCACATGCCCAGTGTGATCTTGGATCTAGCATAAATTTCATGCCATTGAAAATGGTAAAAGAATTGAATGCGAGTGAGATCACACGGAGTAACATGACTCGCACTCTAGTTGACTCATCTATTACTCAATCGGCCGGTATGTTGCATGGCGTATTAGTACATTTCGATGGATTGGTATTTCCTATGGATTTTGTAGTGCTAGATACAAAAGGAACTTCAGGAAGATCTGTTATTCTCGAATGGTTATTCCTGGAAACCGGGAAAGCCAAGATTGATGTAGAAACGGGTGAACTTATATTAAAGGTAAATAAAAAGAAAGTAGTTTTCAAGGTGTATGACTGGGAACCGGGTGAAAAAAAGTTGGAGACTTTCTATCATATGGAGGCAAGAGGTAGTAAGAGAGACACATGACAAAGAAGAAGTGAAGTGATCGACATGAGGGTATCCCTTGCGCCTGATGTAACTTAGTATGGATCGTCAATCTATTAACGTAAAATAAGCATTAGATGAGAGGCAACACATCAATTTTTAAATTAGTTTTTATTTAGCAGAATTTATTTTATTTTCAATTCAAGGCCAACCTAAGAGGAAGTAGCTACTCAAGCATAAATTTTTCCATGAAGATCTCTATGACCTTAATAATTTTTTTTGTAGCTGCTTATGTTTTTTCAAATTGAAAGTTTTAACTTTAGCATTGAACTTGATCATAATAAAAGAAATTGACAACTTGATGGCAAAGAAAGAGAAAATAATCAATGGAGTTGTACTCAAGCTTCAGATACCTCATATGGTAAGGTTTGAGCCAAAATATTTACATTGTTAACTTTTTCTTTCTTTGAGTGTATCCGTGCAATTTTATTTTATCTGGTTTGATCTATGTCTGATTAAGTTTTCTAGTTTGAATGACACACATTAAGGAAAGTTTTTTGTTTATAACTTTGAACCTTTGTAGCCACCTTGTAGTATTAGGAACATCCTTTGCTAGCCACTTTGAGCCTAAGCCTTTATTTTAGTGATGTAGCCTACAACTCCCAACCATTTGATTGAAAGATTCTTTCTTTCCATCCTCTCCTTGGAGTTAGGTAGAATTTTGTTTCTTAAAGTTGGATAAAAAAGATTAAGTTTATGATTGCTCTTGGAAGTGAGCAAACTTCTAAGTTTGGGGTTGCTCTTGGAAGTGAGCAAAGTTCTAAGTTTGGGGTTGGGGTACTATAGTTAAGTGGTCAAAATTTCAAAAATGTTGAGAAAATAAGAAGTGGAAAAAGTCACTTCTTCAAAAAAATAAGTGAAAAAAATAAAAAAGAATGACCAAAACTCTAGTACCAACAAAAAGGAACGAAACGGTACGATAATAGAAGGAGAACGATGTACCTAACTCCAAAGGTTTAAACCCACTTTCCTAAAAATATCTCATTCGAACATAAGCCATGTTACAACCTGAAAATACCTTTTATGTGTGTGTTATGATTTCTATGATAAACTATATTAGAACATGATCAAGCTAAGTATAATTTATTATGCATGTTAATTGAGTGATAACCCTATCTATTGTGCGAGTAAAGTGAGTTGAGAGACAGGTTGAGTACTCGTCAATGTTGAGGATATTTTCTGAATTTGCCGGATAGAAATTGGAAGTTGGAAAAATGATCCTGTAACGACAAAATATGGTGATGTTTAATTGTTATTGTACGACTTATTGTCTGTTTAAATGTGCATTGCAGGTGAGTTGCTTGAGTACAAGCAAATATTCAAGTTTAGGGTTGTGATGGCAGTCCATTATTGCATATAATTAGGCAAAAAATTGGTGAAAAACGAGCAAAAGATGAGCCAAAATGAAGAAGAAAGACCCAAGAATGAGTGAAAAATACTCAAGTATGGAAGAATGAGACTTAGTGAAAATTTTGGTGAAAAGGGGTGAATTTTGACGCAGCTACTGGAATAATCATGTGTGTCATCATGTGCGCGATAGAGTTGAAAAAGTTACATGGTGTGCGCGATAGAGTTGAAAAAGTTACATCGTGTGCGCGATGCTTGTATAACACGCGTGATGGGTGTTTTTCTGGGCTTTTCTGACCTGTTATGTGTGCCTTTTAAGGGGATTTTCAGCAGTTTGACAAGGGTTACGAATTCTTGCAATGGAAGCGCGATTTTACAACATCAAAGGGTGATTTTGAGAGCATTGGAAGCGATTGAAGACTAATCCTTTAAGGGAATTCATATGTTATTCTTCTTTATTCAATTGGTATTGTAATTTTCATTATGAGTAGTTAAAGCTCCTCTAGGTTAGGTTGTGTGATGATGAACCTTAGTCAATCTTGTTGGCATTATATGTTGGTTTGACTTTGTATGAATCCTTTGAATGATAATTTTATTTATTTCTTAATATTTTTTATTTGAGATACTCTATTAATCTGATATTGGACACATAGGGATTATGGACCGTTAGCCTATGTGTTGGACCTAGGGCAGTTATTCTACTTACGCTGGTTGAATAGGGATATGAGACCCTGGGTAGTGGCATAGGGAATTAACATTCTATACATCGCCTAACCCGGCTTACGCTGGAAGACTAGGGATAAAAATCTCTGAGTAATGGTTAGTGAGTTATTTCGTAGGGGACTAGTTATAACGGTTTTGTTAATTCGCCGTGAGATTATAAGGATAAGACCATTCATACAAGGTATCATACATCAACAAGAGAGGATAAGGGAATTCTAATGCACAACCTAACCGTCTTTATTACTTCTGTTTAAACTCGTCATTTGTTTTCCATTTAAAAACCTGAAAACCCCTCATTTGCTGTTTTTCCTTTACATTGCACACTTGTTGACTTGTTCGAACAAAATTCTTGTGGGTTCGATCTTTTTATTACTAGGACACTATCGATACACTTGTCAAGAATTCATCATTGTCCAGCGGAGGCGAAGGAGGAGTTGGATAGGACCAGGGGGCTCATGCTAGTTTTGAATACCTGAAGAAAATATATACATATGAGATCCAGAGAGCACATCATACTATAGGTGATGTCGAGCAAATGGGGCTCCACAGAGCGCATGCTATGAGAGCATACCTACTATATTTTGTTGGTATTGTGATTTTTATGGACAAAAGTGCCACTTATACACACTTCATCTACTTACGTTACTTCGAGGATTTTGAACGGATCCATTAGTACAACTGGGATGTCACTTGTTTGGTCTACCTGTACTCGAAGTTATCAGAGGATTGTAGGTGGAAGACGAAGCAAGTCACAGGAAGCATCACACTACTGACGATAATATTTATTGATATTTTAATCTTTTTGTGTCATTTTCATTTCTTCTTTATAACGCCATTACTTATGATTCGTGGATTCCAAACTTTTCAAGCTTGGATCCTCCAACACTTCCCACATATCTCGGGTTGGGAAAGTGTACTGACTTACTCTGAGGATATGTCGTGTGCTATTTCATTTCCCCCGCTCAGAGGGAATCAGGCAACTGAGTCGTCCGTAGTGTATCTTGGTCGCTTAGTTACTGAGAACATGCACTTCAACAACTATGTCGATCACCATGAGACACGATCATTTGACGAGATAGTGTTATACTCTAGATGATTGGCATGCGTATCAAGTCTCACTGCTCCTCATCTGGCCGAGCGTGTCATACGGTAATTCGGATACACTCAAACCATCCCCATACACCTAGTTGTATTTGTTCCTCTTGTTTTGACATGTAGACAAATGAATGACATGTTTAATGATTATGAGAGTCATTTGGTTCCAGAGGAGACACGGAGTACCGTAACCCCGAGCGAATTGAGCTACGTGAAAGGATATATCAGGTGGTTCTTCAGAGTGTCACATTCGTATATGGTGTAGACTGCTATAGGAGACCCACCTAGACCAAATCATTAGGAGATACTAGAGGATGAGCAGACATTGTCAGATCATGATGGGGATGTCTTGCCTAGATGTCGTCGCATTGTGGAGATTGCGCAAGCACACATTGACAAATGTATGTTTCCTGATGGATCTGGTGTGAGGAAGGTCTAGATGCCATCATGAAGGAGGCACGATGGACATTGATGTACCGGAGACAACGCCAGAGGACGGGGGGATTGATGGCCGAGGATGCAGATGCGATGTAGTCCGACATACACAATAGTGCATTAGTATATAGTAGTAGTACTATGGATTGAATTCTATTTTGACATCATTTTACTTTATCGTTGTTCTCGATATTTTTTCCATTTATTGGTCTCTTATTTATATATGGCATTTTTGGACCATCTGAATTTATGCACGACATTGTTTGTATATCGATTGTATGGTTTATATCTCTTCACATAATGTGGTACATAACACTTATAAATCTTCATCTGAATACGCGTAAATAAAATATAATATGAAACATGATGTTCTGATACGTTACGGAAATGTAACTCCGTAAAATAAACGAAGATGCATCTCTAGAATATTTTAATGTTCAATCAGAATTTGATGCGTCTGGAGATGCATCTCCAAAATTTAAAAATATTTAAATATTTTTGCATTGTAACTAAACAAAACTTATGAGGTGCATTAAAAAATTCCATTATGATATTATAGGATTGATTCAACTCTTCAACCTTTACTTAAAGGTGGTAAGAACTCTATAATATTCAGAGGATAATGTTGATTAGTTCATAATACTTAAAGGTGGTAAAAACTCTATAATGTTCAGAGCATAATGTGAATTAGTTCATAATATTATAAGTTCAATTTATTGAATAACTCATAACCCATGTCTTACAACCATAACAATTTGAATTGACCTTAAATATGAAATTTGAGAGACTTGAAACAGAAACATGTGACAGGCATCCTGCCTGTTTTTCTGATTTTGTTAGCTTTTTCTTTGACTTTCAACTCTTCTTTTCTTCTTTCATCTTCCAACTCCTTAATTGCTCTTTGTCCAATCATATCTAACCTTGCTATCTTTCTCTTGTAATGTTCTATTACATTTTCTCTTTGGTGATCCAATTCGTTCTATAATTAAATAAAAATTGTATCATGTGTTCATAGAAATTTAAAAGTAGAAATCCAACAATTTCAATGCTAACCTTTTTCCTTTCCATTTGGATTTTGGCTTGGATTCTTTTCTCACCTTCCCAAGAAAGGATTTGGAGCTTCATCTTCTCATACCTGAATTTTCTTGATTGTCAAGAATATACTAAATCTATATTTGTTGACTCTATATATCTATCACTTTAACAACTATTACCTCTTTTGAATCTTTTGGATCTTAGCCTTTTCCCAAGCTTCTGCTTTTGCCTTATCATTTTTGTTATGTATTATAATCCCTTTTTGCTTTTGATACCCTCCAATTGGGGATATACCACTAGAACTTCTAAGGGGTAAAGCACCTTCTCTTGTCCTTGTTTCTTGTCTAAATGCCATTTTCATTGAAGTTTCACCTAGGTGGGACCCACATAAATAATTTTGAGAAATTACCCCGTTGAGATCTATTAAAATGATATCGACATGTTTTATAGTTTAAAATATATATTAATCTTCTCTAAATTTACATATATTGACGGATATTTTTAATGATAGTCAAAAATTGTAAGGATAGATGATATTTGTCTAACGTCACTAAAAATTAATGTTATTATATATAAATTTATGACGGATTAGTGCATATTTTAAAATTAGATGAATGTCTCTGTCATTTTAACAAACTCAAGGGAGAGGTGAGAGTAACTTTCCATTAATATTTTTAGCAAAAATATATGATATAGTTAAGTAAATGTCTATTTACCATAACTTGGTTGCTTTGGTATATTCTCCTCTTTTCCTCTCATAGATTGGTTCTTTGAAAACTTTTGACTATCTCTTATTTTCTTCAAATCAAGTATCCCTGCTTCTTCTAATGAATAAATAGAAAATGCAGCAGCTGCTACTGCAGTTTCAAATTCATCATCTCCTGTTTGTTTATTTGATTGTGGACTAGAAAATGACACTCTAGAATAACACAAAAGTGACTTTTTGTTAGTATAGTCAATAATGTGTTATTAGTAGCAAACTAAAAAACTATTTTTACATTATATGAAAATCAAATAAAAAGAATGTATATCAATGGTTTTTCTAATCTTGACTAACCGTCAAAATTTTGAGTTTCTAATTTGTTAAAGTTACGATGCGATGCGAGTCATTTGATCTTTATCTAACGATTTAAATAATTATAAAAAAAAAACTTCAACGACATAGTTACCTTCTTTGGTTTAGCCTATTTTCCATTTCTTGAAACTTGAAAAATGAGTTGAAATGTCTTTCTCTTATAGTAATGTGATTGAAGATAGATGGGCAGTGTAGTTATTCATTCTCCATATTTATAAAAGGTGAATAGGACATGCAAAGAAGCAAGATAAAATGTGTTTTACAAGTAGTCTTTAGAGGAAGCAAAGAATCTTATTTTAATTTGTGTCAAAACCTCTATTGACAACTTGTTAGAACTTTTGGTTTCAAGCATTGCTTTATGGTTAGAAAGACAACTTTGGCACACAACTTTTAAAGTTTTTTATTAATATGGAATGATGATGATGATAATAATGAGAACACAGCTATTCCTTTTTGCCTTGGAATGCAAGGGTATCATTGCACGTTCGTACGTGGGATGATGAGACATTAATCAAACGTTTTAGTTTTGATTCATGGCTATGATAGATATTTTACCATGACAACAATTATAATAGGCTAGAAAAAATCGAATTAATTAGTCTAAGTAAACTACTATATTAGTGTTAAGATAATAGTATTGCTAAAGTTTTTCCATATAATTTTTTTATAAGCAATATTGATTAAAAAAATAGAGTATAAAGGATACTCTTGCCCTTATAAAATAGAGTAATTACAAACTAACTCAATTCAAAAAAATCAACTAAAACCACTTAGAGGAGCTATGTTCGTTTTTGGATTTTAAGGGTCAATAACAAATCCTCAAACTTAAACAAAATATTGTTTCTAAGTTTTCAAATGTTCCACACAGCCCACCAAAAAATCCCTTATTTACCCTTTATTAATGTGTCTTAAGTGTTGAAAATCCATCATAAATTATGGAGAATTTCTATCAATCTTAATAAACACGATTGTTATCAATCACACAATGACAATGAAAAGAAAAGAACAGTTGAGAAAGAAAGAAAAAAACGTTGGAGAAGAAGAAGAATATTTTTCTGCAGAGTTTTCTCTCTGCCCACAACCTGTGAAAAACTTTTTTATTCACTTTGCAACTGCAAAATTTTGTAAATACAATGTTATGAGTTCTATTACAAGAATAGGGGTTACTCCCTCTATTTATAGATTTAGGTTAGCTTACTACCTAAGGCAAATCCCAAAATAGTTAACACCACTAAAAATAGGCCTAAGTCGAAATCCTGTGTGAAGCAACATGCTTCGACGCCTCGACACACTAGGCTATTCGACACATCCTTGTCCTATCGAGCAACCTGCTTCGACACAAGGAATTACAATTCAACACACCACCTAATTCATTGGGTCTAAGCTATCTACATTCATCATAACACTTAGTCTTCTGAACAATTCGACTTGCACTCCCTTCGTCATGATGTCTGCAATCTGACTCTCAGTTCTGTAGTGTTCCAAATTCATATTCCCATCTGCTACCTGCTCTCGAAGGTAATAGAACCTCATTTCTATGTGCTTGCTTCGACCATGTGTAATCGGATTCTTCGCCAAATTGATAGCTGATATGTTATCGATCTTTATGGTAATTGCTCTATGACTCTTCGTTGTTATCTCTTCGACCAGATTCATCATCCATGTTTCTTGGCATGCACAAAGGTAATAAATTATGTATTCTATTTCGCACGACGATAATGCCACTAATGGATCCTTTCTCGAACTCCAAGCAACTGGTGCACCACCTAGCATGAATACATAGCCAACTGTAAATTTTTGATCCTCAGCATCACTACACCAACTTGAGTCGGTGTATCCCACTAGTTTGCATTATTTCCTTCATTAGCTACAGGAAACAAAATGTCATAATCGATAGTTCCTTTTAGATACCTTAGTATCCTCTTTGTCGCTGCTAGATGTGATACACTTGGCTTATGCATGAATCTACTCACCATACCTACACTTTATGCTAAGTCAGGCCTTGTATGACAAAGGTATCAAAGTGACCCAATAAGTCTTGTATATTAGGTTGGGTCGACATCATCTGAATTTGAATCTTTCGACAATTGTAATATGGGCTCAGTTGGAGTCGAAGTTGGGTTGCAATCGTGCATGTCAAATCTCTTGAGTATTTCGCCTGCATACCTTCTTTGATGCATCACCAAACCTCTACCACTCTTGTAGAATTAGATGCCAAGGAAATATGAAATGTCACCCAGATCTGACATTTTGAATTCCTTGTTGAGATCACCTTTGAAGTTTTCAATCTCCTTCTTGCAGCTACCTGTTATCAACAACCATCGACATAGAGACATAGCATAAGCAATTCACTCTTTCTTCTTCTTACATATACTCCATGTTCAGTTGTGCACTTCACAAATTCCTTCTCCCTTAGAAATCCATATATCTTCTTGTTCCAAGCTCTTGGAGCTTGTTTAAGTCCGCATAAAGCTTTATGCAACCTGTACACCTTTCTTTCTTCGCCTTGTTCCACAAACCCAACTGGTTGTGCAACATAAACTTCTTCTTCTAAGGGGCCATTCAGGAATGCATATTTCACATTCATCTGACACATCTGCCAGTTGTTCACGTTTGCTAGACCAACAACCAACCTTATTGTTTCGGTCCTAGCAATAGGTGTAAAAACTTCGTCGAAGTCGATTCCTTCTTTCTAAATAAATCTTTTCTCCACAAGTCCCGTCTTAGGTCGAGTCACTTCTCCTTTGGGATTCAAATTCACCTTGTATTCCCACTTCACATTTATTTCCTTCTTGTCTTGGGGAAATTCGACAAGTGAACAAGTGTTGTTGATTTCAATTGACTTCAGCTCTTCGCTCATTGCTTTCACCCACTTCGAATCTTTCAATGCCTCAGTTACATTGACTGGTTCGACATCTGTGTAGAAAGCATAATGTACCAGCTAATTTTCTTCATTGACCACATCATCTGATGTAATCACGCATTCTTGCAACCTTGCAGGCATGTGTCTTGTTCTTTGAGGTCTGCTTAGGCCTGCTTCACCTCTGACTTCTTGTCGAACTTATCTTTCGACTTCACTAGTTGGTTCATCACATAATATTCTCACTGAATCCTTCTTAACATTCTCAATTCAATCTCATTCCTTAAGCTCATCCATGATCACGTCCCTACTGATCACCACTTGCTTGTTCATTAGGTCGAACAACCTGTATCCTCCAGTCGAATGATACCCTGAAATGATCATCCGACTTGACTTGTCATCAAGTTTTCTTCTCAACTGGTCTGCCATATGTCTATGTGCTATAGATCCAAACACCTTCAGATGACTCAAGCTAGGCTTGATACCAGACCAACATTCTTCTAGCGTGATTCCTTCTAGCTTCTTCGTCGGACATTTGTTCAGGATATATGATGCAATTGACACAACTTCTCCCCATAATTCTTTGGGTAGATGTTTGTCTTTTAACATACTTCTCACCATATTCATGATGTTTCTATTCTTCCTTTCTGTGACTCCATTTTATTGTGGAGTGTAGGGTGGCACTACCTCAGGCATAACCCCTTCTTTCACACATAATGCATCAAAGTCTTTCAACACATATTATCCACCACCATCAGTCCTCACAATCTTGAGCTTTCGACCACTTTGTCTTTTGACCATAGATTTAAACTTGGAAAATACCTCGATCACTTCACTTTTCTTCTTGATCAGGTAAGCCCATAATTTTCTACTGAAATCATCTATGAATGTAACAAAGTATATGTTACCTCCAATCAAATCCACCTGGATAGGACCACATACATCAGAGTATATGACTTCAAGAATTGCCTTCGACCTGCTTCTTGCATCCTTAATAAAGTTGTTCTTATGTTGTTTCACCTGCACACATTCTTCACACACTTCATTTGGAATATCGATTTCTGGTAATCCTGAAACCATATTTCTTCTCTTCAAATCTCTGATGTCTTTGAAATTGATATGACCAAGTCTATATTTCCATATCCATTCATCTATGTTGGCTGCTGTTGCAAGGCACTTATACTCTATCACATTAAGCTCAATCTTGAATGTTCCATTCTGAGACATTTGAGCCTTCAAGATCAACCTTCCATTTGGGTCGAGAACTCTCATCTTCTTGTCTTTGATCGACACCTTGTAGTTCTTTTCGACTAATTGGTCTATGTTGAGCAAATTGCTCTTCGTGCCTAGTATGCACAACACATTTTAAATTACTGACCTCTTTCCATCTTTCCTCATAATCAGAACATCACTAACACCTTCAATTGCTAGATCATTGTCATTTTCAAATTCCACCGTGTTCTTTATTGAGGGCTTTATGTTGACAAACCAATCTTTTCTTCCAGACATGTGTGATGAGCATCCTTAGTCCAAGTACCACTGGTCCTTGAATCTCTCTTCATCTCTCGTTGTAACCATCAGCAACATCTCTTCTTCTTCATGTTTCGCCAGCTTTGCATCAGTTTCTTGATTCTTCTACTTTTTTGGATAATCATTAGAATAGTGACCATGCTTATGACAATTGTAACACTGAATGTGACTCTTGTCTGGCTTTTGACCACCACTCATTCCTCTACCTGCAACATCACCTCTTTGGTTGCCTTGGTTCCAGGTTTTCTCTAATTCGACCAATTTCCTTCTTACTGATTTTGACCAGTCGAATTGTTGTAGCCTCTTCTGCCTTTGTTGATATTCCAGCTTCCTTTGCATTTCCTTTCTTTTGTTGATTGCGTCTGCAAAGCCACATCACTCTTCGACTTTCCTGCAGCTCTTTCAACCATTATTTGTTCATGAGATTCAAGCGTCCCTTAAAGCTCTTCCCTTTTCAGGTTTAACAAATCTTTCGACTCTTCTATGATTACTACCACATGGTCAAACTTTGGAGCCAACGATCTCAAGATCTTTCCAACAACAGATTTTGATGTCAACACTTCTCCACATACCATAATTTGATTCGCCAGTTTCGTAACCTTAGTGAAGAAATCAGTTATGCTTTCATTATCTTCTATCTGAAGCAATTCATACGTCCTTTTGTGAGTTTGTAACCTCACCTCTTTCACCTTCTCCGCGCCTCTAAATGACTTCTCCAGAACTTCCCATGCTTCTTTCGCTGACTCTACATCACTAACCTTTTCAAATTTATCTGGATCAACACATTGATGGATTATAAAGAGAGTTTTATAATCTTTCTTTTTCAATTCTATATGTGCCGCCCTTTCTTGATCCGTCGCGTTTTCTACAAGTGTTGTTACTCCTTCAATCATAAAATCCCAAAGATCTTGATAATACAACACAACCTTCATCTGCTTGCACCAGTTCTCATCATTGTTGTTCTTGAGAATCGGAAGATTCGCTGGAAAATGCCTGTTTGGATGATTCATTTCCATCGTGATTTTCTTCCCACGAGTCGCTTAAATCGGAGCTTTAGATACCAGATGTTGGAAATCCACCATAACCTATGGAGAAATTCTATCAATTTTGATTAACAAGATTATTATCAACCACGCAATGACAATGAAAAGAAAATAATGATTGAGAAAGAAAGAAAAAAATGTTGGAGAAGAAGAAGAATATTTTTCTGCAGATTTTTCTCTCTGCCCACAACCTGTGGAAAACTTCTTTATTCACTTTGCAACTGCAAAATTTTGTGAATGCGATGTTATGAATTTTATTACAAGAATAGGGGTTACTCCCTCTATTTATAGATTTAGGTTAGCTCTCTTCCAAAGCCAAAGTCTAAAATAGTTAACACTACTAAAAATAGGCCTAAGTCGAAATCCTGTGTGAAACAACATGCTTCGACACTTCGACACACTAATACAACTCGACACACTAGGTTATTTGACACATCCTTGTTCTATTGAGCAAACCTGCATCGGCACAAGGAATTATAATTCAACATTAAATTCCTCCTACTTATGTTAAAATTAACCGAAGTCGTACCTTTAATACTAAACTCCACAAATTATGCACAAAAGGACAAGAGAAAAACTGATGATCAAGATTTTCTTCCTGCTGGAAACAGAAAATGCAGACCTTACCATGGATTGAATACCAAGAAAATTGAAAGGGAGCACTTCCTTTTTACAAGAAAGTGAAATTGTTGTGGCAAGAAGAAAGTGTTGATTGAAATTAATACCATAAAGCTTGCTTTTGTAAAAGCTTACTCCTAGACCCGACACAACTTTAAAACCTCTCAAAATTGCCTTTAAGCTTCACACATTTTTCCATCTTCCTTCTCCAATTAAAAGTGTTTCATCAGCAAATTGAAACATCTAAAAAAAAGATAAACCCTCCTTAATACTAAAGCCTTGGTAATCACCCTGAATTTTTGCTTTGTTCACCAATCTAGCAAGAGCTTCATAATATCCTCTTTCCACTTTGAACTCCAAGGTAGGACTTCCATTCATCAAAACTGATAATTGGCTATTGAACATGCATGCTTCCATCCAATTCAGCCATATATACCCAAATCCCATCCTTCTAATCAAATATCTCATAAAATTCCAACTAACACATTCATATGCTTTTAATTCCTTCACACCCTCAAACAACTTCTTTGATTTCCACTTCAAAAAAAAGGAGCCTCCATAATTAATCCTTTGAAAAAACTATGAAATAATAAGTGTTTATGTTCATAATATGAACTCTTAGAGTGAATGTACACAATAATTAACTCAACAGAAGTGTTTTCCTATTCAATTGAAAGTCTATATTTAATGCTTTCATTTTTTCCTTTCTTTTTTATTTGTGTAGAACTTTTCTTCATAAAATTTGTTGGTAAAAGTTATTTTTTAAAGTTCACTTTTCAAGGATAATTCTAATTGTAAATGTCTTTTTTTTTCTTAAAGTAAAGTATTTAAAATATATAATTGTTTAATTAGAACGTTGTAAAAGATCCTCATTGAGGTTAGAGTTCTCTAGACCAACATACTAGATTTGGAGTAATTTCATACAATCTTTTAGTAATAGAAGAAACGGCCATGTACTATTTGTACCATTGTAGTTTGTGGACAATGCTAATTATCTCTCAATTTGAATCAAATACTTTGAAATGGAAACTATGAAATTTGATTTTTAGAGGATAAAAGTGTCGAGTTTGTTAGACTGCTTGTTGACTAGAGTTAACGAATAATTAACTTGTTCAAGCATTGACAAGAGGGTTATTGAGGATAGTCTCTAGGCAGCGCGACTAAATAATGCTTACTGTAATCAGAACAATGACATAAAGTAACCAATCCATGTTTATTATTTGGAAACTCTCATGTGATTAGGAAAATTGGCATAGAACATTGTCGCTTGAGCTCTTATTTGAAGGTAAGCGCATAAATGTTGAAAAGGACATGTTTAATTTCTAGAAGGAGGATAAATCATATAAGGAGTCAACATGAAGCACGAGAAAAAAAAATGAAGTTATAACGAGGAGAAAGGTAAGAAAATACCATAATCATTGAACCAATGTCGTGCATAGGAAACTCACATAAAGGAAACCATCCATATTTTTTATCTAGGGTTGAGAGTAACCCTGGTCCAGTCTTCGGGTTCACCCAAAGAAGTTGGATGTCAAATTTCCTTAACTCATTGGGTCTTAGGTATATGGATTAGCAAGCTAAATGCTTTTTATTTATGCTAGATCGTAAGTGGTCGATGTCTTTCGGGATGATAAATTTACTAGAAGGAAACCACAATGAGTCACACATAATTACATGTCTAAGGAAAGAGTTGAGCTAGAATAACGTCTTTCCTAGAAACTAATGGACCTTGTCATCCACACTTTGAATGGCCTTGGCTTTGAGTATCGTGAAGTGACTGCTTCTCTAAGAATCAGAGAAAATCCTATCGGATTTGATGATCTTCATGATCTCCTTTCTGATTTTGAAAGTTATTTAAAGAGGGGTACAACTATGCAATAAACTCCTTTCATTGACACTGCAAACACTGCACACAAAGGGAAACAATTCTACAACAAAACACCAAAACAGTATCACAATCACACAATGCCCAGATCAACATCATCGGGCTTCTCGAAGCGTGTAGT
Organism: Lathyrus oleraceus; assembly: GCF_024323335.1. NCBI lineage: Eukaryota > Viridiplantae > Streptophyta > Magnoliopsida > Fabales > Fabaceae > Lathyrus > Lathyrus oleraceus. Next base: position 461,680,390 of record NC_066583.1, on the reverse strand, counting down.
GTGTCAATTTTGTGACAAATCAGGCCATACAGCCAAGGCCTGCTACAAATTGCATGGCTACCCTCCAAAGAATCAACCTCCTACTGCTCTTCATACTAGGGTCATGCCTTCAGGTGCATCAAATTGGATCTTAGACTCGGGAGCTTCCCATTATATAATAAATGAGTTAGACAATCTACACTTGTCTCAACCTTACACAGGTTTAGATCAGCTTCTGGTTGGTGATGGATCTGGACACACCATCTCCAACATTGGTAAAATTATTTTAAAAACTTCCTCTTAATCATTTCATCTCTCAAATATTTTACATGTGCCTAAAATTACTCAAAAATTATTGTCTGTTTCATCTCTATGTCACACTAATCTAATTTCCATTGAACTTTTTTCTGATCATTTCTTGATAAAGGATTTGAAGACAAGGGAGCCTCTTCAAAAAGGGCAGCATAGAAATGGACTCTACGACATGCCCCATCCATCATCTCTACCACAAGCACTTGTCACAAGTACATACATTCCTCCACCATGGCATCACATATTGGGGCATCCATTTGATCGCATACTTAGACATATCCTACCATATCACAAAATAAAGAGCCAACAACAACCTTGTCTATCATGCGATAGTGTTAAGAGTCACAAGTTACCTTTTTCCATTTCTAGTATCAAAACACAAAAACCATTAGAACTTGTATATACTGATGTATGAGGTCCAGCCCACATCAAGTCTTTAGATGGTTTCTCATATTATTTACCTTTTGTTGATCACTGCACCAAATATTTATGGCTCCATCCATTAAGAAATAAATCAGATGTCTCTAGTTTATTTCCCACATTCAAAAATCTTGTTGAAAACTACTTCCAAAAATATTTATTTCATTGCACTCTGATAATGGAGGAGAATTCATCAAACTAAAATCATTTCTCCACACACATGGCATATCTCATCTCACCACACCACCACATACACCTGAACTTAATACTCCAGCTGAGAGGAGACACAGACATGTAGTTGAAACTAGAAGAGCCTTATTACATAAGTCAAACTTACCACCCGAATGTTGGTCTTTTGCATTCAAGTCAGTAGTGTATGTAATCAATAGATTACCAACCCCTATCCTCAACATGAAATCACCATATCAAGTCTTACACAAGAAAAATCCAACAACTTCACATCTTCATTCTTTTGGATGCCTTTGTTTTCCTTGGTCGCGACCGTATGTCTCAAACAAACTGCAATCTCGGTCTCAACCATGCATATTCCTAGGATATGCAGAATCCCAATATAGTTATATATGTCTTGACCCAATAAATCACAAAATATACACCTCTCGACATTTCAAATTTTTTGACCACATCTTTCCATACAACCAACTTGTCAAACCTACACCACTACCATCTCTAACCATATCCAACATGTCACAACCCCCTCATACCATCATACCTATCCTTCAACAATCACCAATCGAGTCACAAGCTATGTCCCATGAAGATGAGGATCTTTTGACTTCAAATACAATGTCAGGTAATGATACTCATACACCTAATCTTGTTACTACACCTATTGTCACTCCTAATACCTCTACAACCCCCACTACTGAAACAAACCAAATCATCACAAGGTCCAAGAATAATATATTCAAGCCAAAAAGTATGTACACTGCATCAAAACATCCTCTACCTGAGAATTTGGAACCTTCAAACTTTCGTGAGGCAATGAAACACGCCCATTGGCGTAAGGCAATTGCCAATGAATTTGAAGCATTAATAAGAAATGGCACATTCTCTTTTGTACCACCTAAGGCGGGGCAAAACATTGTTGGATGTAGATGGTTATTTCGTATCAAGAGAAATAGTGATGGTTCCATAGCTCTCTACAAGGCACGTCTTGTTGCCAAGGGTTTCACACAATGTCTTGGCATTGACTTTAAGGAGACATTCGCACCAGTTGTTCGCCCACAAACAATTAAGATTATTCTTACTCTTGCAATCTCTCTTTAGTGGTCAATGCACCAGCTTGATGTGAACAATGCATTCTTACAAGGATCTCTTACTGAAGAAGTCTTCATGGACCAACCGTTGGGTATGAAAGATGCAACACACCCCAACTATGTCTGTAAACTTCACAAGGCCATCTATGGCTTATGTCAAGTACCAAGAGCATGGCATGACTCTCTGAAGGATTTTATTATCGCGTATGGATTCCAAACAAGAAAAAGTGATCCATCCTTGTTCATTTATCACTCGGGTGACACTAAGGCTTATTTTCTAGGCTATGTAGATGACCTGCTGCTCACCGGTAACAACTTTACATTCCTTCAAAGCTTCATGAATGCACTATCTCAACAATTTTCATTGAAAAATATGGGACAACCTCACTACTTTTTGGGTATTGAAATAATACCAACAAGCTCTGGAATTTTTCTTCCTCAACACCGGTACATTCGTGACCTCTTACAAAAGTTTGACATGGAGGGGGTGAAACCATCTCCCACACCACTTTCTTCCACAATCGTGCTACAACTTCACGATGCTACATCATCCACCAATGCCACAGAGTTTCATAGAATTATCGGTGGACTTTAGTACCTTAATCTTACTCGTCCATACTTGTCATATTGCATCAATAAATTGTCCCAATTTATGCATAAACCAACCTCCCTTCACTTGTATCACTTGAAACGCATCCTTCGATATATCAAACAAACCATTAATCATGGTCTTATGCTATGAAAAACTTCCGCAAACAACTTGTTAGCATACTCTGATGCAGATTGGGGTGGGAACAATGATGATTGCATATCTACCTCAACTTACATCATTCTCTTTGGAGGCAACCCAATTTTGTGGCTTTCTAGAAAGCAAAGAACTGTTGCACGGTCATCTACTGAGGCTGAATATCGTGCAGTTGCTACCGCTACCACTGAGCTCATTTGGCTACAAAACTTACTTCATGAGCTAAGAATACCAATACATGAACCTCCATGACTATTGTGTGACAATGTGGGTGCCACATACCTTTGTTCCAATCATGTACTTCATTCAAGAATGAAACATATATCATTAGATTATCATTTTGTTAGGGAACAGGTTCAAACCAACAAGCTCATTGTAACACATGTGTCTACCAAGGATCAGCTGGCAGACTTACTTACTAAACCACTTCCCGTAACCAAGTTCACTGAACTCATGTCCAAGATAAAGTTCATTGATGGAACCTTCATCTTGAGGGGGCGTAATGGACCAACAGAATCAAATTGAATAATCAAGCAATAAAAGAATATTTTAATTGGTCATCAAATATTAGAGGAGAGTTAATTGATTATTATTAGCATTTAGAGGCATATAAATTTGTCAAGCAGTAATAGCTAGCTAGCTAAAGTTTAGGCTTATTTCAAATATTTCCTATCCAATTCTCGCTATTTAATATATGTATATATACTGATGTATATCTCTATAAAATATTCATTCAGAAATACATTCACTTATAGAAACTTTATGTGTTATGTTAGTCCTTTTTGGGTTAGTTGCATTATGCAAAACAATATGGAGTTTGCTCAAGTTAGTTCTGGTGTAGAAGGAACACATGTTGAACATGATGTTCCAACATGTGTGTTGCAACATATGGTCTCTGACAACAGATAAATGGTATTGCAGTTTGGTTCAGATTTTTTCTATCCAAGATTCTCTCTACAAGGAAGATTTACAAGTATTAAAGAAAAGTTAATTTGGATGTACTAATGTGACATGTGGAGCACGATGTTCCAGCATGTGTAGTGCAACACCTGGCTCTATCAGCAGGCCATGAGAGATGTTGTTTGGTGCAAATTTTTTGATTGGATTTCAATAAGATTTATTGCAAATATGTTAGCACTGTATGGTTGATTTGTGTAAGATCAATTAAATTTAAATGAAGATTTAAATTTGAATTTGAATGTAACAAATCATATCTTTTTGAGTTTTTTATGAAGCTATCAATTCCAACAAGATTCGCTATTATTCTTGACGAACTTAAATCAGAGATCCATAAGGAAAGAGCCTAGAAGACATTGTTATATAAGGAAATTCCACTCTCATGTTTTATTTTGAGGGTTTGCACATAAGATTAAGTTCTTTGTGTCTAGGATTTTTGAGTCTTGTATTCCATGTTAATGTCATCATAAGGCTTAGTGTTTAATCTTTGTTGTACACCATATTATGTTCCAGTAACTTGACATAGTTGTTGGTTTGTCTTGATTAAGTTGTAAATTCAAAATGTTTGTGTACGCCACTCTATGTTTCAGTAACTTAGCATACTTGTTAATTTTTCTTAGTTGAGTTGTAAATTCAACAATCAATAGACTTATTATTGAGGTAGATCACTAGGGGTTAGTGATTGAAGAAAGTGAGTGGGTTCTCATATTTAGGGTAGACCTAAATAGAAAGTCACTAGGATCAGGAAGAGGCATAGAATTTCATGGGGTTTGAAGGTTCTTATAGGATTATTTATTCTAATTCGAAGTAGTGAGTTTCCTTTCTTGGTTAAAGTTCCCCCCAGACATTGGTGTGGTTTCACCAAACTGGATTACCGATTTCTCGTATTCTCTTTATTCCTTTTCTGCTTCATTATCTTGTATAAGTTAAGATGTTTTACACTGTTGTCGTATTGATATATCACGTTGTACCAGTTGTTCCAACACCGTGTCCAACATCTATCCCCTCAAGAACAAAATTTCAATTGGTATCAGAGCATAAACTTTGTTCTATTTGGGTGAGTTACATGGTTCTTATTCTGTTCAAGATGGAGAACTTCAAAGAAGGAGGATGATTTATTTATCAACCAAATATTTGTTATCGTGCTAAGTATCCTCCAAAGATTGTTGACAGTTATGAAGATTGTGATGTCCAAGCAGAATGTAATTTTGAAGAGAATTGCATGCTTGCTAAGATCTTTAGTAAAGTCATAAGAAAAATTGATAAGAGATCTGGGAAGAAAGTCCCTACCAAAGTCAAGAATATTCAACATAAAGAAAATGATGGTGAAAGACAAAATCTTAATTGTTCCTACAGATGCAAAATGATCCAATGTCTTAATTTCAAAGATTTTGGATATATTCAAGTTGAATGCACAAGTTTTCCAATGAGACAAAAAAGAATATCTGAAGTCACAAATGATGAAGAAGGTGAATCTAATCAAGAAAACAACGTTGAAGCCATCAAATACATAAAAGAGGTTTTGCAGACTGATGAGACATCAAATTCAAAGAAAATGTGTATTGCTCATATTCAGACAACAAAATGCAGAATGTCAGGTAACTTGTCTCAATATCTGGTCGAACATAATTACCATTTCATTAATTATGTCTCCTCCATTCACATCTACAGATGTAAGGTGTATGGTAGACAACAATGTAATGCCCCAACTTACTATTTAAACAATTTATTTAATTATTTGCGTAATTTAGTGATTTCTTGAGAATTGGGGTATTTTCGGAGTGTAGGGGTAACTAGGTAAATTACTAATTATCGGGTTTGAGAGTTTTTAAGAGCAGATCAAATATTATTATTGGAATTATTACAAATAATTAGTCATTGTAATTATTTTGTAATAAGATAAATAATAGAAATATAGAAATCCTAATTTAATTATTATTTGATCTAAATATTTATTTAATTTAAATATTTATTTAATTTAATTATTAAGTTAAATAAATAATTAGGAGTTTTGGTCATTTGGGTGATTAGAGAGGAGTATGAGGTGAGAATAGAGAAATGGAGAGTAAGTGGGCAAAAAGTGCAATATTGAGAACTAGAGTCTATATAAATACTAAAATGTTGGAAAAGTTAGTTTAGGAAATTCTTCTGTACATGAAAAAGAGGCAGATCTGGGAGGATTGTATGCTTTTAGGTGGTCTCTAACTTGCAGGATAGTGAGGGTTCTTTACCCTCCTATTAGCGCCCTTTTGGGGTTTTTGATGGGTTTTACCTAATTTTTCTTTTATATGATTTTTGAGCTATGGTGTGTTCTTGCTTTAATTGTTTTTGTTTTTATTTTTGTTTTTGTTTTGTGTTTTGATCGTAGACCCAATTGAGGGATTTGCGATAAATCCCCTTAGGATTCGATACCTTCAAGGTATGATGTATGACCTTGTAATATTATGTAATATATGATTGTTGGCATTTTTCTATGGATTTGATTGTTTCTGTGTTGGAATACTCCACGGGGTTTTGAACAACCTTTTGAGAGTCGTTTGATTTCCCAAAATTCTGATTTCTTGGATCTGAACTATTTTCCCATGGTTTTTCTAAGTCGACCTTTTTCTGGAATTTTCCCAAAAACCAAAATAACATAATTTTTCAGCTATTTTATTATAAACCACTTTTTGGCGAAACATAAAACTGAAAATACTATTTTTTGAAAAATCGAACACATTAGAAAAACCCGGGGAAAAATCGGTAGGGAAGAGGGTCGTTCGCGTTGGAATGGTGACAGTCAACAATTGCGAGATCGTAGTCGCGTGACAGCATTGCGGCGGCGGGTCGCGCCGTGAGACGGTGACGACGAGGGGTAGTCGTGCGACAACAGTGACGAGGGGGAGCCATGCATCGGCGGGCCGCACCAAACGATGCTGGCGATCAGGAGACCTTGGGTCGCAAAACACAAATGGTTGTGTTGCGCCTCGTAAACTGCGTCGGCCGAAGGCTGATTTTCGACCGATCCGATTTCAGACGACTTTGAGTTTTCGAGCGATTTTTTGGCTTTTCGGGTATTTTTGGCGTTTTTCGAGTTTTTTAGAATTCCTTAGAATTTTTGAAGTTCACGAGCCCTTTGGGACATTTTGGAGCAATTGGTGACTTTATAGTCCATTTTTGTAACCTTAAGGTCATGTTTGAGTAAATTAAGGAAAATGTTTATTCTTGCCCTGTTAAGGGTGTGACACAATAATAATAATAATAATAATGAGTTTTGGAGTAAATGTTTAGTTTTTAAAGTGTTTGAAAAAATGATAACTTTTTTTAGGAACTATGAGTCCTTGGGACTTTTGTGTATTTTTTTAGAAGTGTGATAAGTTAAGGTAATAATATAACCTTACCTCTTGTGATGAATAATTATTTTTATTTTAGAAAAATATATTCTGTTTGAGTTAGTAATCCAGAGAGGGATTATAGTCATGGCCTTAAATAGCATTTTGAGATAGTAATCTAGAGAGGGATTACAGTGGTAACCTTGAATGTCGTTTGATATAGTAATCCATATAGGGATTATAGTGATGGACGGTTATGGCGAGTTATAGGTTCAAGTATCTTTTGTGAATGTTAAAATTTGTATGTTGTTATGATTTTGAGAGGTTATTGTATTGCTACGTTGTTGATTGTGATCATGCATTCATGTATTTCAGAGATAGGTATGACTTCGATCCAATGATGACCTAGTTCAGAGATGGACTATATCGGTCTCGCGTCTAGAGAGGGACACAAGTCAGAGAGGAACCGAAGACATGGGGATATCAGTAACATACTTATGACCCAGTGATTTTGGCATCATATGCATATGAGATGGAGATGGTGGCATTGCAATGCATTTGCCTTATGATTTGTTTGATTGTGTGTTGAGTGTGATTTGAGAATATTCTTATGTTTTTTATTACTATCATGTATTATTGTTATTCACCATTAATAAATGTTAGATGTATTCTGACCCCCTGTTTATTGTTGTGGCGTTTGTGCTCCTCAGAGTACAGATAATCAGGTATAGGAGTAGTTGTTGAGTATGGGATGGCTTATATGCCCCTCTTACCTTTTATCATTGGGTCTTAGTGGAATCGCTCTAATATTTAGCATCGGGGATGGGATGACATTTGTCATTGTGTGATGCTTTTAGTTTGTTTTGTTGGAGTTATTGATGAGACTTTATTTTTAACTTTGTTGAATTTTCGCTGTGTATTTGCATGACTATTTGGGTTTTTGAAGTTTATGTTTTTGTGACACTCTAATACTTGGTTTTATTGAAACTGTTTTATTTAAATGTTGAGTCGGGGAATTAGGGTGTTACATAGTGGTATTATAGCAGGTCGGTCTGTCCGACCAGATTTTTATGATTTCATTTTGTTCCTGGTGTACTACATGTGTGTAAACATTGTTGATACAATGTTTCTTCTAATAGTTGTTTGTTATTGTAACAGAGAAATGGATGGAAGAAATTATCGTGTTATTGTTGATGCCTTTATAGCCTTGGCTCAAGCGTTGCAAACTCAAAAAAATCCACAGGTTGAAGGTGTTGAATCCTGTGGATTGGACATGTTTCTGATGAACAAGCCACCAACCTTCAAAGGAAGGCATGCCTCAGAAGACGCACAACTTTGGTTGTAGGAGATCAAGAAAATATTTTGAGTGATGGCATGTGCAGATGCTCAGAAGATTCTTTATGGTGCTTATATGTTGTTTGAAGAAGCAGAGTATTGGAGTACCGTGATTACTTGGGTTGTTTTCAAGGGGGATTCTTAGAGAAATATTTTTTGGCTGATGTGCATAGCAAGAAAGGGGTGGAATTCCTTGAAGTTAAGCAAGGAAATATGACTGTTGTAGATTATGCTGCCAAGTTTGAGGAATTATCTAGGATTTTCCATCACTATAATGGGGTAGAGTCTGAAGTGTCTAGGTGTATCAAGTTTGAGAATGGACTGCGCCCAGAGATTAAGAAATTTATTGGGTATAAGGAAATTCATCAGTTATTTGTGCTGGTTAACAAGTGTCATATCTATGATAAAGACAGTCGTGCTAGATTCACTCATTACAAGAGTATCAGTGACAAGAGAAATGCTAATCAGAATCGCACAAAGCCTTATGTTGTTCCTGATGTTAAAGATAAATAGAAGTTCCGGCAGAAGAATAATGGTGGGAAGAGTCAGATTCGGGGAAGTGCTCCTGCTCCTCTCAAGTGTTTCAAATGTGGGGTTCTTGGTCATCATGTTGCAAGGCACAAGGATAATGAATGCAAGAATGTTATGGTAACTTGTTTCAATTTTGGATAAGTTGTTCATATTAGCACACAGTGTCAGAAGCCTAAGAAGACTTAAGATGTTAAGTATGGGGGAAAAATGTTTGCTCTCAATGGTGCAGAGGCCTTCAAATCTGATAATCTTGTTTGAGGTACTTGTTTCATTAATAAAATTCTTTTAATTACTATCATTGATAATGGTGCACACATTCCTTTATATCTAATGATCATGTGAAGAGATTGGATCTTGTGGTGTCTGATATGAATGACAACATGGTTATCGATACTCCAGCGAGTGGATTGGTGACTACTTCTCTAGTTTGTTTGAAGTGCATGTTGACAATATATGGTAGGGACTTTGGCGTTGACTTGGTTTGCTTATCGTTGAGTCAACTTGATGTTATCTTGGGTATAAACTAGTTAAAGTTCAACCACAAATACATCAACTGCTATAACAAGACAGTGTTATTTCATGAGTTTGTAGAAGAAAAGAGTCTGCATTTTATTTCTACAAGACAGGTTGAGGAATTCATGAAAGAAGAAGCTCAGGTGTTTCTCATGTTTGCTTACTTGCAAATTGAAGGTAAAACGATGTTGGAAGATCTGCCTATAGTATCAGAATTCCCAAATGTGTTCCCTGATGATATTACTGATAATTACTGCCCCAATGCCATTACCTTACTGATTGACAGCTCCATCAAATACCATGCCCCAACAGGAACCAGGTTCTGGCCCTTCTTCAAGTAATGGTTCATCAAAATCTTTCATCTTTAGGTACAAAATCTCTTCATCGGGAAAATCATACCGCACTGACTGGTAATCTTCAATCGGTTGGTGAGCCAAATGGTCAGCCAAGACACTACCTTTAATTGCTTTTTGAGATCGGCATTCGATATCATACTCGGATAACAACATCTGCCAACAGGTATTCCTCCTAGTTAAAGCAGGCTTCTCAAAAATGTACTTGATTGGATCCATTTTGGATATCAACCAAGTGGTATGGTTCAACATATATTGGCGCAGACGCTTAGCAGCCCAAGCCAATGCGCAACAAGTCTTTTCAAGCATAGAATACCGAGTCTCACAGTCGGTGAACTTCTTACTGAGGTAGTAAATAGCATATTCTTTCTTTCCAGATTCGTTTTGCTGACCAAGAATACAACCCATACTCTCATCAAGCATAGTCAAATACACGATCAAAGGCCTTCCTTCAACAGGCGATGACAGAATCAGAGGTTCAAGCAGATGTTCATTGATACTGTCAAAAGCTTTTTAGCAATCTTCGGTCCAATCACAAGATTGATCTTTCCTAAGAAGCTTGAATATAGGCGCACACGTGGCAGTCATATGCAAAATGAATCTCGAGATGTAATTCAAGCGGACAAGAAAACCTCTGACTTGCTTCTCAGTTTTGGGCGCAGGCATCTCTTGTATTGCTTTGACCTTGGCAGGATCAACCTCAATACCCTTCTCGCTGATAATAAAGCCCAACAACTTACTAGAACGAACACCAAATGTGCACTTATTGGGATTCAAGTGGAGTTTGTACTTCCTCAAACGCTGGAATAACTTTAACAAATGCTCGACATGCTCTTCTTCATCACTTGATTTGGAAATCATGTCATCAACATAAACCTCGATCTCTTTATGCATCATGCCATGAAAAAGAGTGGCCATAGCTCTCTGGTATGTTGCACTAGTATTCTTTAAACTGAACGGCATCACTCTATAATAGAATGTTCCCCAGGGCGTAATGAATGTGGTTTTTCCATATCTTCAGGTGCCATTTCGATCTGATTATAACCGGAAAATCCGTCCATAAACGAAAAGACTTTAAATTTAGTTGTATTGTCTACCAACATATCAATATGTGGCAAAGGGAAATCATCTTTTGGACTAGCTTTGTTCAAATCTCTATAATCGACGCACATACGGACTTTTCCGTCCTTCTTAGGAACAGGCACAATATTGGCCACCCATAGTGGATATTCAGCGGTAATAAGGAAACCGACATCAATCTACTTCTGCACTTCTTCTTTGATCTTCACTTCCATATTAGGGTAAGTACTTCTCAATTTCTGCTTGACTGGCGGGTATTCTGGCTTCAATGGAAACATATGCTTCACAATCTCAGAATCCAAACTAGGCATGTCTTGATAGGACCAAGAAAACACATCTGAATATTCTCTAAGAAGATCAACCAATCCCTTCTTAACCTCTGGACACAGTTGAGACCCAATCTTGACTTCCTTCATGTCATCCTCGGAACCTAAGTTGACTAATTCAATCTGCTCTTTGAATGGCTGAATGGCTTTTTCCTCATGCTCAAGTAAACGAGATAACTCATCAGATACTTCTTCATTAATCTCTTCCTCAACCTCAAATACAGGGAAATCAAAGTTTGGAGAGGGCGTAGGATCATTGTATTCAATGGGTTTGGAAACCAACCTGTATAATGATTTGATATTTTGATTTTAGAGGAGTGAATTATGACCAAATATTATGCAGATGGACAATTGTTATTTATTTATATTTTTTGTGATTACCATTTTCAGAAAAGCAAAAACTAAAATAAAAACATCATATATGTGGATGAATAGAATTGCATTTTATTTATGATAATTTGAAAAAATGCCCAACAATGTTCACTTCTCCCTTAGGCATAAGAGAAGGATTTTTCTTAAAACAATGAAAAAATAAACTACTTAGAGCGATGGACAATAACAGGAACATCAACAGCAACCCAATTGTTGTAAGTCTTGCCATGCGTCACAGAGTTGGCGCAATCTTCATCTTCATCGCCTTCGATCACAGTGGTTGAGTGTTGTTCATTACCATAGATGAACCCTCTACTACGGAAACTCGGTTGCACTTCTTCAGCTTTGACATTAGACGGCCCTCGTTGGAATCCCAATCCGGCTCTGTTCTTGTTCTCGCATACTTCTACCATTCAGCCTCACTGATCTGTACTGCCAGCTTCAATAGCTCTCTGAGCATCTTTGAAAGAAGACATGGGTGCCCCAGTTTTCTTTACTTCAGCAATAGATAAGGCTTGGAATGGAGTTTCAACCTCCTCCTCAACTTCCACATACAAAAAAGATTACATATGGCTCACCAAGAGCGCTTTCTCTCCACCAACAATGACAAGCTTGCCATTCTTCACAAATTTGAGCTTCTAGTGTAGAGTTGACGTTACAACTCCAGCCTCGTGAATCCATAGCCTTCCCAATAAGCATCTATAAGCCAGGTGGATATCCATTACTTGAAAAGTAATTTGAAAATCATTCAGACCTATCTTCACTGGAAGGTCCACTTCTCCAATGACAGACTTGCAAGAACCATCAAAAGCTTTAACAATCACACCACTATACCCCATCGAGGCGCCTTGGTAGGATAATCTAGACAGAGTTGATTTGGGGAGCACATTCAGAGAAGAACCGGTATCAACTAGCACATTTGACAATGCATCCTCCTTATAGTTCATCAAAATATGTAGTGCCAGATTGTGATTTCTACCTTCCTCGGGAAGCTCTTCATCACAAAAACTCAGATTGTTGCAAGAAGTAATATTAGCCACAATGTGGCCAAATTGATCCACAATTACATCATGCTCCATATAAGCTTGCTCTAACACTCTTTGCAATGCTTCTCTGTGCGCTTCAGAATTCATTAGTAGAGACAACACTGAAATTTTTGAAGGAGTTTGGAGCAACTGCTCCACCATATTAAATTCACTCTTCTTGATTAATCTCAGTACCTCATCATAATCATTAGGCTTTAGCTTGCTGGATTCACCAGAGTGACACGTTGGAGCACTAACCGGGTTTACTGTAGGTACATCAACCTTCTTACCGAATTCAGTCTTTTTTACATCCTTTGGAAAGACTGGGCCAAATACACGACCACTACGGGTCACCTTCGCAATATCAGCTATATTCACCACAAAATTTGTCGTAGGAAATGGAACCTCTTGACCATTCTCCATCATGGTGGCATTACACTAGTAAGGAACAACTCTATCGGATGCATATGGGACGGGGGCCGCTAACCGTATTACTAACGGCGATACCGATCTGTTGACGTTGCCACTACTGCTATTGTCAAACTGGATGACTACCCGCTCAGGGGTCTTAAACACTGGTACTATTACATTGACATCATCTATATCCCTTGACTATTGAATCTGAATTACATTCTCATCCAGCAACTTCTGGATATCTCTCTTGACAATCAAACACCCACGGGGGGTCACGTTACAAATTACACAATCATCATGGTTGTGCTCACAATCACTGATGGTACACATGGTCCTATGAGGAGGAGGAGTTGCAGAAGTTGGTGAAGATTAATTCTGCGCAGCAAGAACACACTCCATTATAGCAGTCAGACGATCAATCTCATCCTTCAACTCTCTGTTCTCTTTTTCTAAGTGCTCTATAATTCTGGGTTGATTGGCGCGAGTGTTGTATCCGTGAGTCAGGTTGGCTGAAGCACAGAAGAATAACCGATAAGACATCTGGCAGAAGAAAACCTGTTATGCAAATTATGCATTAAATGTAATGTTTTTGTTTGTTTTTATTTTCAAGGAACGTATTATTTTATTTGCAAATATATAATAACAATAGTAACAATTTGATTGACCATAAAAATCTCTTTTATTCATAAAACTTGGAAGGATTACATTGAGTACAATTTCAGAAACTAAAGTATAAGTACAAGAGAAAAGGAAACTAATGTTCCTAAGGATCCCCTAGCAACGGTGTTAGATGATCTAGCTGCAGGCGCGTACTTCCTTCGGATGCGTCGGATCTCGGACTTAAAGGGTGTCTTCATTTGAGCCTTCTCGAGGACTAGATAATCAATAATCTTCTTCCAAGCACCGGAAGGCTGAGGCATACTAGAGGAAAGTAGACCCTATGGTTCTCTCTGCCTATTCACTGCTCGGTTTTCAAGAAGTTCAATAAGCGCATCTTTGTCCTTTGACTCAAGCTGCAACTCCTCATGCTTTCGGCTCAAAGCATGGAACCACTCTTCCTACATGTCCTTCTCTTGCTTCATCTTGGCGAGTGCATCTTCCAACTCCTCTACATCTTGGTTAGGGAGAGTTAATGGCCCAACCTCAACCATAGACATAGGTCTCTCACAAGCATATGGCATCTTCAGTTCCAAAGCTCTCTTCTTCACCCAAGTAGTGTAAGCTTCAAAAGCTACACAGTTGTGCAGACCAAGCTCGGATCTTCCTATCCTATGTACATTATTCCAAGCATGTATCATCTTTTGCTTTAAATGTTGGGGATCTTTACCCTCTTGATAGAAAAGACCTTCTAACTGAGTGTTATTAGGTTTGTCTCTCAAGGGGAACCCAAGTTGACGACGAGTCAAAGCAGTATTGTAGTTGATTCCTCCTTGTGTACCAATGAGAGGCACATTAGAGAATTCACCACAACTGTCAATAATATCCAAGATGTTTATCACAGAATCATACCAAACAATATCATCATTAGTGAGAGACATAAGTCTCTGAGACCACCATAGACATTGTTTGTTCTCCACAAAAGCAAGCGTCTGAGGCAAGTGCAAAATAAACCACTTGCACAGAAGAGGAACATAGCACACAATAGCTCTACCACCTTTAGAATTCCTCAAATGCAAAGAGAAGTACATATCATCCAACAAAGTTGGAACATGATTCCCAATCAAGAATATTCTAATGGCGTTAACATCAACAAAATCGTCAATGTTAGGGAACAAATCCAAACCATAGATGAGAAACACAAAGATGGCTTCAAAAGAGTCCACACTACTGGCTTGAGCAAAGGCAGTAGCTTTCCCAATAAGGAACTCAGAAGTCAACCCAAACATTCCTCCTTTCTTCACCCAATGAGCCTCAATCTTAGACTTCTTTAGATGAAGAGCTTCAGCTATGAGATGAGATCTGGGAATCTCCTCCAATCCACTAAAAGGCACATTGTCAAAAACAGGCATTCCCAAGAGATGGGCATACTCCTCTAACGTAGGCATAAGCTGATAATCGTGAAAAGTGAAGCAACGGTAGAGAGGGTCATAAAACTGAACCAACACACTCAAGAGTCCTTCAACCACATCAGCAGATAATATGGACAAAAGCTTCCCATGACGTTGCTTGAAGCCCAAGGGATCTAATACGGAAGATGATAACTTCCTTAACTCTTTCAAGTCGGGGCATCTGAAACTGTACTTCTTAGTGTTCCTTCATCCACAATCCATGGTCTGAAAATATTTGCGAATAAAACCTCAGTTCCTTGAAGTTATTTTTTGTGTGATGAATGTCATGATGTGCATGAATGCAACAATCAATAAGGGATCACACACAAGGCAAACAAAGGTCAATGGATGAATCGATTCATTGTAAAGATCAATCATCCATTTTGGTGGATTTATGGTTTTCACCTTATCAACACCCAAGTTCCATTAATATTGACAAGACTTGATTGGATCAACCAAGAATCAAAGGGTTTGTTGTGAGTCACGGGCATGAGGTCAGGTTAAGAATCATCCCAAAGGAGTGTACTAAGGATAAAAACCTGTAGATCATGTTCTAAAAAGTTCCCATAGTCTTAATTCCATCTATCGGATATTATAGGTTAGGATGACTGACTCATCAACCCATAATATTCTCAAGAGAAACTCGTCGGAGTGTAGTATCATGTAACAACTGTTATTAAGTCTACACCTGAACAGTCTCCGCACTATGTCCTAAATAGGCCAAGTTGGGTTAAATGTTTTACGGTCCTCGGCTTCTCGAACCCTAAATCAGAGAAAGAAATGCCTATCCACAAGTGACTTGTGTGACATTAGTAACTCAAAAAGGGTGTCCACTGCGTATATGGGTCTCAAGTTAACTTGTTAAGGACTACTCCACACAAGTCGAACATGACTATACCATCCTCCTATCTTAATTGCACTCAAGTTCGGGTTAGAACTTATCTCACCACTCAGAGATCACCAAGCACAACAAGCAGATTATATCATACAAACAAATATACAAACATCAAATATATAACTATATACACATAAAAACATAAGCTAAACCCACTGAGGACTACTCCCCAGCAGAGTCGCCACTTAATTTCTGTAGCGATAAATTCATGACCATTAAGCTATGGATAAACTTAACGTCAATAAAACCAGAGTCGCCACCGTTCTTTTATTGTTTCCAAAGGAAAAGGGAAAAGAACGAACAAAACCCTAAGATAAGAAGTTTTCAAATCAAAACTAATAAAATGCCAGAGATTATAGGTAAGGGAGTTGGTTACACAGAGGGAAAGTGTTAGCATCCAAAGTGTCCTAGGTACTCCTAGGAAGCCCTTTTTTATGTGTGTATGTGTTTTTAGTATAAAAGATGTTTGAGAAAAATAGAGTGTGGGGATGAGAAAAGAATCCGTTGATTATATTTTTGTGTTTGATAAGACCTTCGGACTTGTGCCTACGTACCAACATAAAAATGAGGGATTAAAACCTCGTACTTCGTGGTATCAATTTCAAAATGAGTGGATTTGATTTTAATCAAAATTTAAGTTTAAAAGAGGCACAAAGGGCCCAAAGAGTTTGAAAGAGTGTTAGTTCTTTATGTCTTTTGAAATTTTAAGTCAATATGATTAGATTCATTTACAAGTTTGATTGAGAAAAGAGTTTTAAAATGCAATGGCATAAGGCCAAAGTTTCTAATTTTCAATAAGGTCTAAGTTTAGAAATCACAAGCAAGGAAATTTTTGAAAGGGGGGGGGAGATTTGAAATTTAAGAAGTGGGAGGAGATGAAGAGACTAGTCCTAAGCAGAAAACTAAAATTTAAGAGTTGAAAAGATCTGACTAATGGGATGCAATCCAACGGACGAGAATATCATATAGAAACCCATTTTCCCTTTGGACTTTAAATCAAGCAACATCAATAAGCAAGTAGCAAAATTAAGAGCAAGGCATCGAATAAAGATAGCCACATCCAAGCAAGCAACTTCATAGTCTTCTTCTTCTCATGTATCAGATAACATACTCCTTGATTAACTCAGAATAAGGCATTAGACACGGGTTCAAAGTAACAGTTGTATCAAGATCATGTAGCAGATGAATTCATGTGGATCCCAATACTTGCATCAGATGAAAGTTCAAATCACAATAACTTGGTTTCTGAAATATTGGCATTGGCCAAGTCCTTTTGCATATAGAGTGTTGCCTAATTCTAAGTCTAAAGCTCAGATCAAACTCAACAGTCCACACAAACATTTTTTAGGATTTTTGTTGTTTATTAAGTATTTTAAGATCCTAATACCATATACACAAACAAATATATACAATCACAATATATGGCTCAAGTGAGCAAAGTGAAAATGACATGAACATAAACAAGTTAAATGATATGTAAATGAAAAATGAAATGGTAAATGGCTTGAATTTAAATTGCATAAAGTAAATGACTTAAAATTAAAAGCAAGAATAATAAAATTTAGTCACATGTTAGTTGGTTAGATGTTAGTGGTGTTTTGCTTTTCAATTGATTAAGTCATTCTTTGGAGAATACTCAACCCTCTATTCACAAGAATGGATCCTTGAACTAAGACATCTTCCAAAGAAGGGAAAAAAGGTTAAGTTTCCACACAATACCATGAAAAGGTGGAGACTGATAATCTAACTTACTAGAATGTTATGCCTTTAGGGTCAAAATTTGGCGATATGTTAAGCAATCGTAATTGGACTTATGTAGAATTCACAACTATCTGAGGTCGGGGAAAAGAAATTTTGGTGTTAATGTATGTTAGAGATATGGTATAATGAACCATACTCCTAAAATATACCACACACAAAAAGAAAAAGATCAAAGGATAGACCTATCTCATCATTACTTGTATTGGTTCATCTAACATAAAGTTATTGATGAACCAATTAGCCTTAGAATATTGAGACTTCATTGGTCAATGAAAGGGATGGGAGAGAATGACATTGAAGATGAAGAGGGAGGGGAGATGAGAGAAACACAAATTGGTCATGGGAGGAATTTTATCAAATTAAAATTATTCATTCATTTTGGGAGATGAAATGTACATTTCATCAATCCCCTCAATCCAATGATTTTAACTTAACAAAAGTCAAATCAATCTTGACCACGACCCAAACACATAGTCAATAATCACAAGTCAATAAAAAGGCTCAACATAATTTCTATACAATTAATCAATTAAAAATCAAATTAAAAATGCATTTAAATTAAATTTAGTTTGGTCAAAACTTAAAACCTCTTCAAAACACTTAATAAATGGCCAAGAGATTTATCCTAGGTCAAACAAGATCAAAGGACCTTAGACAAGAAATTTCATAATTTTTGAAAAGTCAAAAGTATTTTTAAACAATTAAAATTATGCACAAAAACAATTAATTCATGAAAAATATCAGAGTTTATCCAAAAAATAATTTTAATTCAGAAAATGAAAGAGGAAAATATTTGAAATTTTTTGGTGAAAGTCCCATATTTTTTGGATTAAAATGAAAGTAATATGAATTAATCAAAATAAACGGATTAAATGGAAAAATCAAAAAATCAAAAAAAACAAGGGTCATCTCATCTCCCTCATTAATTAAGGTGGCAGATCAAACAGCCAGAAGCATGTATTCCACAAAGACCTTAGTCAAACGCGTTGTAAGCATGGTAATCAGATTGGACGCGTGAGATTAAAACATTTCAAACAGATCAAATGGCCTGGATTGATCCAACGCATCATTGGAGCCCTAGCACCGGTCATCTTCTCCGGTGAGCACCACCAGTCTAGTTCGAGCTCAACTCAATGGAAAATGAAAAGTGAATACACTAATTTGAAGAAAAAAATGCTCAGGAGCACGAATCTAGCCTCAATTTTCTCCAATTCCAAGTATATAAAAAGATACAGGGATTTGAATTTTGAGGATCATGAACTGAGTTGCTTCGATTTGGCCTCAAAGCAACTCAATCTTTTTGCCTACATTGATAGGACTTTAGACAACCAAAAATCAACAAGAAAGGTGAAGAATTGAGGGAGAATTGAAGAGATAAAAATTCTGAAAATTCACCTTCAATGGAGCTTCAGATTGGCATGATCTTGCTTTCAATTATGCTTGGCCTTGCTTCAGATACTTGTTGGAAGTGATTAGGATCAATGAAAGGTATGGACTCTTGGAGTTTCAATCTCAAAACAGGTGAAGATTTGAAACTCGATTTTCAAAGAAAATCTTCAAGCTTATCCTTCAATGGTGACAGTTTGGGATTGCAGGTTCAAAGCTTGGGCATGAGGTCCTTAATTCTGAGCAATGAGGGTTGTATTTATAGGCCATGAGATTGATTTATACACACTTCCAAATTTGGCAATTTTGTGAAATTCTCTTTGCATGCTTGCATGGGCGTGTGATAGGCCCATCAAGTGATGCAATTAGGTCCAAAATTGAGTGTGAATCATGCTGAAATCATGTTGTCAAGCCATGCAATCGTGTATGAAAAATGGAAGTGGAAATTATCCAAATGGTTCTTCATGTTGCACCCATGCTCAAGTCCTTCATTCTTTGGCCAAATAAGATGATCTTGGACTTTTTGGAAAGGTTAGATCAAGGGGAACAACGTTCATGTTGAACACTTTTTCATTTGTAGCTTGGAGCATGACAAATTTTGAGGTGGAAGTTTGGGAAATCAAACATATTTGAAAATTTTCTAAGTCCCACGTCAAATATTCACTTCTTCCACCTTGAATAACTTTTCTATGGGCTTCAAATGAGAAACGTTCCTTCATCAAAGTTTTATATCTTTCAAACCTCTTAAATTTAGTCACAAACTTGACCTCATTTGGATTTGGCATGATGTAGTTATGCATTTTGGAAGTTGAGGAAAATCACTTGTTCAATGGTATTGGCCTAAAATGACCTATAATGTTTCCTCTTGGCACATGCATTTGCAAGTTGAATTTGAACTTCCTCCAAACATAAAAGTTGAAGTAGACATCTTGAACTTAATCATTGAATATGAAGGGATTTCATATTATAAAAATTGAGCAAGTTATGGTCTTGGAAAGTTGACCTCCAAATTAGGGTTCAGACAAAATGACCTATAATCGTTCACCATAAAAAATGACTTTCCAAGAAAAACTAGCTCTTTACTTCAACATGAAAGTTGTTTGGAATGTCATTTTGAGTAACTTTTCTCTTAGAAACACTTTCATATGACAAAAATTGTAGGATATAGGGTCTAGGGAATCCCAGTTTTGACCAGTTCACTTTCTATGGTCAACCACCATGAACCATCTTGCTAGCTTGACATTCTCTTGACTTTTGGGACTCATGGAGGATCATATATGTATAAGATGATATAATGTGAAGTATCCCTTGAAATATTTGATCAATTGTTGAAGAAACATGTAGAAGAAGTCACACAAGATACCCATATGAGTTAGGGTTTCCAAGGCAAACAAACTCCAAACTCGTGATGATTTCTTAATCAAAATAACATGTGAAGATCATAGGGATACATATATGATGCTTAGAGCCAATGTGAACCAATTATTGATCGTTCTCCTTGCATTGAGGGTCTCAAACCCTAGACATGAGCTTGATGGAGTATAGGTGAGCATACACACTACCTATAAAAGCAATACACTATACATTGACATGCTTTTGGTATTTTGGTTAGTAATGAATGAAGAACAAAGTATGATACAATCAAGATGTGCTTGGTGATCTCTTCCAATGCAAACCCAATGAATAAGGGGTAAGGAGGATGTCAAGGTGTGATCCCAATGCTAATGCATATGCTGAAATAGCATGAGGGATCTTAGGGCCAAAATTGGGGTCTTACAAAGTGAAGGAGAATAGCGATCCAAAACGCATCGGAATTTAAAAAAATTCTCCTTTAGTGATCCTTACGAATGTGTATGATTAGTGATAGAATCGTTACCTCTTGTGGCGATTAAAACCTTTGATGCAGATCTAAGGAGTGATCATAAATGTTGAATGGTGACAACGCCTCTACTCAGTCCACACGAAGGGATTCCTTAAATCTCAATGATAGCTGCTACGCATGAAGGCTTTGAGAGAGGGAGAGAGAGAGAGAGAGAGAGAGAGAGAGAGAGAGAGAGAGAGGGAGAGAGAAACAAAATTTCATCTAATCCAATGCTTTTGCACAAGGGTTCTATTTATATAACTACTTGTGTGGGCTGCAAACTAAAAATCTCACTTAAGTGTATCTGGCCCATATCTTATGATATACCAAAACCACTTAAGCGCGTGATACCTTACCATATTTTGTATTCTACTTAAGTGTGTCATACCTTTCGATGTTCTACAATTCACTTAAGTGCACTGTACCTTACGGTGTTCCTTATTTACTCTATCTCTCATTAATCTGTCCTTTTGTGTGTGACCCTGTAGGTTCTCGCGACATTGGTAATTATATTAAATCATGTATTTAACATGATAAACAGTGAGTGGTATCTAGCAACACATCACTACTACCCAAGACACGAAAATGTCATGTGATCTGACAAATCCTTTTGTGATAATACTTATGTGTACAATTACCCTTTTGACCTTATGTCTATATTGAACACATGGTATTGGCTGTGTCATCCTTGTCCAGTTCAATATTGGGCCCGTAGACATTTATCCTGTTACGCAGGATGGGTAAATTCCATCTATGTCACTCATGTCCTTCAGCATGCTTCGTGGAGTACCCACAACTGTCTTTATGATCATCTAGTTACGAACAATGTTTGATCAACAATAAGGTACTCGACTCTACATCTAGGGTCTATAGTGGTTTTAGGTCGAAGGGTGGTATACATCATTATCACCGTGAGAATAACTTATGACACTTTACATAACATTCTATATAGTATTCTCATAGCGGGTCAATCTAGTATAAATATTACTCTTAATATTCATACCTATGTTTAAGACTTGATAACTCCTTATCCATGATCCATGAGATGTGATCATCAGTCCATATACATAATAGTCTTAATGCTTTAATGTTATACCACTTCACAACAAAGCGTGATTATGGATACTTTAATAATAATGTCCTTATGTTTAATGGGATCTCATGATCAGGTCACACTTGATACATTAAACGGACTAGCTATTCTAGGGACTTTATTAAACAAACATAATAAAGAAAAAAGCCTTTTATTATTAATAAATATTTCGATACAAGTACCAAAAGTATTTGCCTCTAGGGCTTACACCAACAATCTCCCACTAGTGTCATACCCTAAATTTTACCCTGAGTTTTTTCACTCGCATCACCATAACTTGAATCAATCCATTTTGTCGCACATTTCATCAGTTAAAAGCATTCATCAGGATTTAGATGAAAAGTCAAGAATTCTGGAACTTTATCTAGTCTTGATGATATTCATTCAGTCATCTGTTGATTCAGAAATCAAAAGATTTGATTTCTCAAATCTTAGTGCATCATTCATTATGTTGCATATTATTTCAAAGGTTCAGAAGATGATAATCAAGAGTGTTGTCATCGTCTAAATCTTTATAGGGTTTGTGTTTGTGTTTGAGAATCAGTAGTAAATGATCCAAGGACGATTAATTTGCATCTGATTGTCCATTCTAGTTTATTCAGTCAATAATTCAGTTCATTTACAAGACGTCTGCATTTGTATACTTGGCACAACATGTATTTTGTTTTGTATAACACTTAAAATGTCACACAAAATAATTTTCCGGATCCACAGACAGATCGTTCGCATCGTGTCTCAATTGTATGTCGAATTAGCGGATGAAAAATTTCAAAATTGATCTTTAAGACACCAGTTTTATTAATCTACGTTCCGCGTAGTTTAACCAGGCATGCTCATTTTATTTTTTTCGACTACTTTTTTTGGTCACATTTTAACCAGCCTGAACCTTTTTACCGATCATTTTTTGTTTCAAAATTTGACCAAAACTTGTATGCTTCCGAGAAGTTTATTTAGTGTTGATCATTTTAATGCATTCAGTTTATTTTTTCGGGCATCTTTGCGCCAGATTTTTATTCTTTTCTTATCCGATTATTTTTATTTTTTAACCAAAATAATTGTTGAAATTAAATAGAATTTTCTAAATTTTTATTTTTGATTGTATTTTTGTGTTTTCGATTTTAGTTTTAAATGGTAATATTTTAGTTTTTAGTTTTTAAAAAAAAATTGAGAAAAGAATCAAAGAAAAATATCTCCCTCTTCTCTAATGAAGAAGACACACGTGAGCTCCCAAACAGCTGGCTGAAAATGAAAAAAAATCCCAATCCCTCCAATACATAAACGATATGTGGCTCCATTTGTAAGGTTGATTTTGGAACCACGTCTCCCATATTTCACACCAGAAGACCTCTTTATCTCATATAACTTTCCTCTCTCTCTCTCTCTCTCTCTCTCTCTCACTCTCTCTCTCTCTCTCTCTCGTGTTCTTGAAGGGAAGAATAATAACAACACTTTCTCACTTTTAGAAAAAAGAATATTGAGAAAGCACAAAAAGGGAGGTGACTTTTTTCTTCAGCCTCAACGACAACTACCACTCACCATATCTTCACTCATCACCTCCGCCTCCTTTGAACACACACCCTCATGATTTCCTCTCAACCCAAAATAAACTTACAATTCTAGGCGTAAACTACTCACCATGGACAGTAACATCGCCATACTCAACGCACTTGAAACATTAAATTCGTATCTCGGTAAGATCCAAGTAAGTGGTGATGTGGAGTTTGATTTATCGATTTGTTATGACGGACTTAATTTATTTAATGTGTTTGTTTCTAATCATTAGGTTACATGTATTGATTCGGATTCGAGTTTACGTTGCATTTTAAAAATATATATATATATATATATATATATATATATATGTGTATACCCATCATTTTGAATGTTGTTGAGATCTGAAAATACTTTCGTGATTTTCTGCATGATATCATTTAGTTCTTTCGTGTCATTTTGAGTGCACGACATTTGGTTACGACTTGTACTTCGAATAAGTTCGTTCATCCTATATATGTCACACGTAGTTTAAACTCGTGTTGTGTGTGTACATGCTGTTCTAATCGTGATTCAAAATACGCATTAATATTGTTGCGTTTCTTTTCTATTGTGATACACATTCGGCATTACGTTTGGTATGTGGTCGTGTGCCACGCTCTTATTCCATTTCAGTTTGATTACATGCGGTGTGTTTTTATTTCTTTATGTTTTGTGGCATTTTCATTTTATTATATCATGATACGCATCACCGCCGTTTATCATTTTTGACGCGTCTATGTAATGAAGTAGTAACTTTCATTTTTCTTACTGTAACTTTTTTCTTTCGAAAATGAAAATAAAAAAGATGAAGATATTATGTGTTTATTTTTTTAATAGAAAAAGGAAGTGTTTTGCAATATGAGAGATGAGTTTTTCATAAACCATCGAGAGTGAATGAGTCAATTTAGGCTACTTCATTTCTTTTTCCTTTTCTTTAAAACTATAGGAATGTATTGTGTTATAGAATTTGGAAAATTCAAACCAACATTAACT
Source organism: Lathyrus oleraceus (assembly GCF_024323335.1). Lineage (NCBI taxonomy): Eukaryota > Viridiplantae > Streptophyta > Magnoliopsida > Fabales > Fabaceae > Lathyrus > Lathyrus oleraceus. The sequence continues at coordinate 461,655,870 of NC_066583.1, read as the reverse complement.
GATCATTTGTCATTCTTATTTTAGTATGTTGCATTGCATTATATTGATTATTAAATCATGATGGCTCTTTAGTCACGTTAGTTATCATTTGGTGCATGGGCTCTAAGTTTATCCTGTATTGATTGGTCTGTTACTTTTGTTTTGTGATTCATATACCTAAGTTATTGTTTCTTTGGTCTTACTTAAATAATGAGTTCCGGGTCTTTTAGCACGAACAAAAATGGTAACTTTTTTTAAACCAAAAAACTAAAGATATTTTAATTGTGAGTTAATTATGTGATATCCTAAGACATTTAGATTATGACATTGGGTGATATTTTATTTCCAATATAACTTGCTAAATGAGTTTGAAGTTTTGTTAGAAATTTGGTTTAAAATGACAAAGTGAATTTTATGCTTGCATCAAAACACACTTTTATGTTACATAGTTTATGGTTCTAGATGTTATCCACACCTCCGTAGATGATTTGTTCGAAGATGAGGCTAATATGTTTAAAATTTTGGTAGTGGTTTTTCTTGGATGGCATATGCTAGAACTTATTAATTTCCTTGTTTAGCTTACAATAGGTTTAATATGCTAGAACTTGTTAATTTCCTTGATGTCTAGCTTATGATAGGTTTATGGGAGGCTAAGCCCTTGTGGTCAGGTTTTCAGTCTCGAATTGTGCGTTATTTATCTTATATATGTTGCTCTCATATGCGACATTGCTTATTTTATGATTAGTGGTCTCACATTACTCATTTCATGCATCGTTTTATTCTCTTATACTCTCGTGTTACCTTGTCACCATATCATTTGTAAATAGAATCAAATATTTCATTCTTGTACATGAATTAAGCCTCCCGCCACATCCAAACTATTTTCATAAAGTCTACTTCTGACGCTTGATCCAACGTCAAGTCGTCCCCCTATTTTCAAAATCTTTTCACAATAAAAATGGAAGAAACTGATTAAGTTTAGACTTTCTCTGTTTCGGATGTTAGGATACTACTGTACAGCTCAATGTTTAAACATTCGTCTTCCATATTAAAATACAATAATTACTAAAATAAGGTCATTTATCTTATAGAAGAAAAAGTTTGATTGGGTATCGACCTTCTCTTTCCCAATTATTTGGACACTGCTGTAGAGCTCTATGTCTGATTAATCGTCTTCCGTTAATGAACTTTGACCTAATTTGCCACGCATTTTCATAACAAACTTTTGGATGAAAAGAGAGTGATTGGGCTTAGGCCTCTTCCTTTTCGAGCATCTGAGTACTGCAGTAGAGCTCCCTGCTTGGATGCTTGTCTCAGCTTAAAATCAACTCAAACTCATCAAACTTGTTTTCCGCCCTTGTGCGACTCTGAAAACATTTTCAAAAAAGAGTATGCAACATCTAATTTGATGCGAAACAAACAAAGACTTCAGCCTCCAAGAGTGAGCAGTAAGTAAAGGTTTAATCGCTAAAATGTGATCCAAACATCACTCTCTTTAAAAGCAATCCATCCAGTAGTTGTCTTTGAGTAGAACTACGTATGCCTTGAGTTCTTCATAGCACCTGGAGATACGTAGGAGCAGGATTACGAAATCTTGTCAGGCACATTCATATTAAAAAACCTTAAGTCTTTCCTTTCTTTATTTCTCTTTTATCACTCGATAAGTAGAAGTTCACAAATGATATCACGCTAACACTCTAACACGAAACTAACTAAATGGGTCCCATCGAGTACGATGGATGTGAGGGGTGCTAATACCTTCCCCTTGCATAACCGACTCCCGAACCCGATTTGGTTGCGACGACCATTTCTTTTTGCTTTTCGTGGGTTTTATCGATATTTACCCTTTCCCTCTTTGGGAGTAAATAAAGTTCGGTGGCGACTCTATTTTGTTTATATTTCGAGTGTTCCTTACGCTCGGGTATTTTTTGCGCCGCGACATTTGGCGACTTTGCTGGGGATTACATCTCCTATGCGAGTCCACCCTAGTTTAGTTTATTTTATGCTTGAGTGTTTCTTTTATTTGTTTGTTTTCTTCTTATCTGTTTTATCTATATATATCTTTATTATTTGTATTTCCAATTGCTGTATTATTTTTATATGCTATCATTGGAGCTCTCTGATTATGGGCATTTGTGTGAGGGAAAGCTTTACACCCGAGCTATGCGAAAAACTTAAGTTAGGATGGTGGTTGTGTAGTATTGACCTGCGAGACATCGGACTCATTAGGTTGATGCGAGAACCCCACTCAGATGAGATCCCTTGAAAGTATTATTGTCTTATGATTAGTCGTTTTGGCGGTGATACTTTTAACCTCGATCTATAATTTTGAGGACCTTTTGTATAACCCTGAACATATGGCTTTTAGGACCGATGGTTGTGTAGTGTTGATCTACGAGACTTAGGACTCGTTGGGTTAATGCAAAAACCTCACTCAAAATAGATCATTTTAAGGATATTATTGTCTTACGAGTAGTCGTTCTAACGATAATATTGTCAGGTGTGATCCATGACTCTGGGAACCGTGTCTAGAACCGTGGAGTCGATGGTTGTGTAGTGTTGACCTACGAGACTTAGGACTCATTGGGTTAATACAAAGACCTCTCCTAGAATAGATCCTCTTTAAGATATTATTGTCTTACGATTAGTCGTTCTGACGATAGTATTCTTGAATAGGGTCCATGACTCTAGGAACCTTTTTAAAGCCTAGAGCCTACCTGTGGTTGGATTCCCTTTTCCTGGAACCTTTCCTCCATGAAGTAATTGATCAGAATGTTTAATGATCATGTACTCAAATGTGCATACATAAACATGAGAATTTCATTGTCATAACATACATAATATGATCATAAAAAGTTATTGTTTTTGCATGTATCAAACATGCATATGCACACATTCACAAAAAAACTCATTTCATCCTTTGTCCATAACCCGTACTTGATTTCCTGACACCCGTATCAGATTTAAAGCAACTTTTAAAGGATCATGGACCTAGAGGATCAAGTCCAGTTTGTGTTAAGAGAAGATGTTGGCTTGATAAAGAATCAGATGAACCAACTATGAAGAAGGACAACCCTATAATGAATCAAGCGAGAAAGCTCATCCTCAACAGTAGCAATTATTTGGCTACTATCGTTTTTCATTTGTATTTCCTTTGCATGTTTGAATGTGTATTTGCTTTTAAGTATTGTTTTCTTTCAATTGTAATATTAATGAAGTGATCATGCATTTTCTGAATCAATCATGTCATATTCACTCGTTTTTTTATATCAAAAACAAAAAAAAATATTTCTCCCATTAACCTTTCTTTATCAAACTGTTGTTTTAGCAAAGATTTGAGGGAGGATGATGGAAAAAAATTGCTGACAAGTATGTTTTCAAACAAACTTTGTTGATGATGTAAGGCATTGTTTCAATTCCTAAACACCGGAGATATAAGGAAGATAATCCATCGTCAACCCCTTTGAGCCTAGAGGTTGGTGTTTCTTTCTAAACGAAAAAAACCCTTTATTTTGAACCTGGGGCAGGGTAGTTTTCAGTTAATTCGGCTATGCATTCAAAGTTAGAGAGAATCATTCCAAACACCTAAAGAGGTGTAACCACGTGCTTTTCTTCACACATCAAGAAGTGTCGAATCAAAAATAAAAATAGAAAGATATTATGGTTATTCCTAAATAAACCAATGACATGGCAGTCCTAATCAGTTGAAAAGAGGAAAAAAAAGCCTGCTAAGTCGAACACCAAGAAGGTGACTTAGGTAAAAATAAGGGCATCCCGGTGGACTGAGAGTTCAAAAGAACCATTACACGTAAAAGTTAGGGAAAAGAAGAAAAAAGGGGGAAGAATAAAAAAAATGTGACCATCAAATCAAGAACCAAAGGGTCACCCAAAACTCCTAAACATAAACAAATTTTTGTGATTACCAAAGACAAGTGACTGCAACCTCAAATGAATGATCATCATTGATTCTTAAGCCAGCAATTTCACACTTTCAAACTCTTTTGGAAGTTGAACGCGTTTGTCAAATTAACTGAATGTAAGATTGGAGATCATCATAAAGAAGGGGTGGGTTAAAATTAAATTTTGAGCCTCATATCCTTGTGTTCATAACTTGGAACCAGGCCACATTACAACCCTCAAGAGACCTAATTGAAGCAAGATTTCTTTTGAAAGCATACTCAGTAAGGTTGTGTTAACTTGACTCCTAGATATTTGCTAAATCATTTGTATTGGTATCATATCCCGTTGTTTGTCGCTCTTTGAATAAACCAGTGATCTGTTCATTATATATCACCATTCATTTCAATAATGATTGATTTCAAAATTCGCATAAGCACTGCATTAAAATTACCATTTTTTAATTGAACAATTTTATTTGCGAATCACAATTTAGCATCATGAAAATTCCTCCAAAGAGCAGTTAGCTTGGTGCAAGTCGTTTCAAGATTCAACGATTATGGGGCAATCACTTCGAGACGCAATTGGTCTCTTCGAGGCTCATGCTGGGGCAAGCCACATCCATAGTACAATGAAGCTCTCCACTCCATAAGTTGGTCAATCAAGGGCATACTACTGCAGAATTCAGAATACTGGGGCAAGTCGTCTTACAGTCATATTTTGGAAAATAGTTGTCATTTCCTTTTTTCAAGGGAAGTTTTTCTTTAAAGGCCCAACAAACTGGGGCATAATAAGTTCACAAAGTGTGAAGCAATCTCATTTATCACCATGATGTGAGTAAGTTATAAGTAACTTTTCTTCCAGAAATAAGATTCCCCACTGAAGCCCCCCGGGAGACATAGCAAAAATCAGAGTTTTACAAGTCATATTCATGGTGTTGAAACTATTCAAGGACAGTGGTGTCAGGGAATCAGAGCTTGATACCTACAAAATGCATGAACTAGTATATTCATGCATTCACATTCATTTTGCATATCATGCATAAAGAATACATTCATAAACCTCAGTCGTGTTCAGCAACCTTTCAAGAAAGTTCAGTGTAATCCTCAGTAGACCAAGATGCAAGAGGTGTTCTCAAGAGTAGAACAATTATCTTCTCCAATACTAAAGTACTTTCAGAATACAATCATTGTTGGTAATGATTCTTAAGACGAGTTTCTTCCCCAGCAAGGTGATTGATTTTCTTGTGTTGGAACTCTGGTGTAAATAGAATTTTTGCTTGGTTTCCCCAGTAGATATTTCCCTACAGAGTTTCATGTGTACTTTATTTTCTCCGACAAAACTTCATGAACTCTCCAACCGAGTTTCATACCAGCAGGATTCCTTGAGAAAGGTATCCCCAACAACATTATCTTCAACAAGTCTCTTTGAAGTAGCTGTCTAAGATGGACATCTCTTCATAAGTTGGAAATCTCCCCAGTGAGTCTAATGGACAAGAGTTATGTGATAGACAAGCTTTACTATTTCTCAATATATCTTCGGTGAGTCTCATATGCATTTATTTCCTAGAGAGTCTCTTGTATCCCCCAACAGGTTACTTCAATCAATCCCCGACAAAGTTAGTGTTCCATGTTGATCTTCTCTTTGAAGAAGCATTAAATTAGACCTGCCAGTCTGATAGTTGAGAGTAATGTCAATCCTTTTAGATAGCATTAACTTTTCATCCCCAGCAAATCTCCGGGATCTTTTCATTCTCCAGAGGAGTCTTCTGTCAGCCAAACGCAACTGAATATGCTGTTATTCCCCTAAGAAAATCCTTTGTTTATTTCCCAGCAAATTGCATCAACCAAGAGCAGTTGAGTGCAATGGTTTCAGCCATGAGCAACTGGAGACCATTTTATTATATGCAGTTTGCATCAACCAAGAGCAGTTGAATGCAATGGTTTCAGCCATGAGCAGCTGGAGACCATTTTATTATATGTAGTTTGCATCAACCAAGAGCAGTTGAATGTTGTGGTTTCAGCCAAGAGCAGTTGGACACTGTTTTATTTTATTTAGTTTGCTTCAACCAAGAGTCGTTGAATGCAGTAGCTTTAGCCAAGAGCAGTTGGACACCATTTTATTTTATGAAGTAGTTTCGGCCAAGAGTAGCTGAACACTATTTTTATCTCCCAGTTTTGCTTCAACCATGAGCAGTTGAATGTAGTGGTTTCAGTCAAAAGCAGTTGAACACTATTTTATTTTATGCAATTTTGCTTCAACCAAGAGTAGTTGGATGCAATAGTTCATCCAAGAGTTACTGAATATGACATCTTTAGCCAAGAGTAGCTGAATATGATCATTTGTTCTCCAAGGAGTGTCTACCATCAGTCAAGAGCAACTGGACATGATTCTCTCATCCCTAGTCATTTGCATATCATCTGAGAAATCAAGAGCATTTCTTAGTACATTTACATTCATGATTAAGGAATCAAGAGTATTTCTTAACGCATCTTCATATCATCTGAGAAATCAAGAGTATTTCTCAATTCATTTACATTCATGATTAAGGAATCAAGAGTATTTCTTAATTCATTTGCATATCATCTGAGAAATCAAGAGAATTTCTCAATTCATTTACATTCATGATTAAGAAATCAAGATCATTTCTTAACTCGTACCATTTCATATTTAAGAAGTCAAAAGTACTTCTTAACCTGCATAGCATCTGATAAATCAAGAGCATTTCTCATATCATTTATCATCCGATGATTAAGAAATCAAGAGTATTATTAATTCATCTGCATTCCCATGATTAATAAATCAAGAGTATTTCATGACTCATATACATTTCATTTACATTCATGACTAAGAAATCAAGAGTATTTCTTAACTCATACACATATCATTTTAGATTCTCATGATTAAGAAATCAAGAGTATTTCTTAACTCATATACATTTCATTTACTTTCATGACTAAGAAATCAAGAGTATTTCTTAGCTCATACCATTTCATATTTAAGAAGCCGAGAGTACTTCTTAACCTGCACAACATTTGAGAAATCAATAGCATTTCTCATATCATTTATCATCCGATGATTAAGAAATCAAGAGTATTTCTTAATTCATCTACATTTTCATTCATCCATATGATGATTAAGAGATCAAGAGTATTTCTTAATTCATTCATATCCAAGGACTCAAGAGTACTTATTAGCATACATATCATTTGTCATCTCATGATTGAGAAATCAAGAGCATTTCTTAACTCATTTGCGTTCATTTTTAAGGAGTCAAGAGTACTTATTAACATTCATTGGATTCATATCACCCGGCAATTAGGAAATCAAGAGTGTTTCTTAAATCTCGTTTCACTCATTTGCATCAGCGTCTGTTGATTAAGAAATCAAGAGTATTTCTTAAATACGAGTGCATTCGGTCATAACCATAAGCATATCATTCTTCTACATAAGAGGGAAAAATTTGGGTCTGTTTAGTATTTACACTATCTTTCACCATGATGATTTGAAGAAGAGTTCTTCATATCCTCTAGTTAAAGATGTTTAAATAGGGGCAGCTGTCATACCCTAAATTTTACCCTGAGTTTTTTCACTCGCATCAGCATAACATGAATCGATCCATTTTGTCGCACATTTCATCACTTAAAAGCATTCATCGGGATTTAGATGAAAAGTCAAGAATTCTAGAACTTTATCTAGTCTTGATGACATTCATTTAGTCATCTTTTGATTGAGAAATCAAAAGATTTGATTTCCCAAATCTCAGTGCATCATTCATTCTGTTGCATATTGTTTCAGAGGTCCAGAAGATGATAATCAAGAGTGTTGTCATCGTCTAAATCTTTATAGGGTTTTGTTTATGTTTGAGAATCAGCAGTAAATGATCCAAGGACGATTAATTTGCATCTGATTGTCCATTCTAGTTTATCCAGTCAATAATTCAGTTCATTTACAAGACGTCTGCATTTGTATACTTGTCACAACATGTATTTTGTTTTGTATAACACTTAAAATGTCACACAAAATAATTTTCCGGATCCACAGACAGATCGTTCGCACTGTTTCTCAACTATATGTCGAATTAGCGGATGAAAAATTTCAAAATTGATCTTTAAGACATCAGTTTTATTAATCTACGTTCCGCGTAGTTTAACCAGGCATGCTCATTTTATTTTTTTCGACTACTTTTTTCGGTCACATTTTAACCAGCCTGAACCTTTTTACCGATCATTTTTTGTTTCAAAATTTGACCAAAACATGTATGCTTCCGAGAAGTTTATTTAGTGTTGATCATTTTAATGCATTCAGTTTATTTTTTCGGGCATCTTTGTTGCATATTTTTATTCTTTTCTTATCCGATTATTTTTATTTTTTAACCAAAATAATTGTTGAAATTAAGTAGAATTTTATACATTTTTATTTTCGATTGTAGTTTTGTGTTTTTGATTTTAGTTTTAAATGGTAATATTTTAGTTTTTAGTTTTTTTAAAAAAATTGAGAAAAGAATCAAAGAAAAATATCTCCCTCTTCTCTAATGAAGAAGACACACGTGAGCACCCAAACAGTTGGCTGAAAATGAAAAAAAATCTCAATCCCTCCAATACATAAACGATACGTGGCTACATTTGTGAGGTTGATTTTGGAACCACGTCTCCCATATTTCACACCACAAGACCTCTTTATCTCATATAACTTTCCTCTCTCTCTCTCTCTCGTGGTCTTGAAGGGAAGAATAATAACAACACGTTCTCACTTTTAGAAAAAAGAATGTTGAGAAAGCACAAAAAGGGAGGTGCCTTTTTTCTTCAACCTCAACGACAACTACCACTCACCATATCTTCACTCATCACTTCCGCCTCCTTTGAACACACACCCTCACGATTTCCTCTCAACCCAAAACAACCTTACAATGCTAGGCGTAAACTACTCACCATGGACAGTAACATCGCCATACTCAACGCACTTGAAACATTGAAGTCGCATTTCGGTAAGATCCAAGTAAGTGGTGATGTGGAGTTTGATTTATCGATTCGTTATGACGGACTTAATTTATTTGATGTGTTTGTTTCTAATCATTAGGTTACATGTATTTATTCGGATTCGAGTTTACGTTGCGTTTTTAATATATATATATATATATATATATATATATATATATATATATATATTATATATATATATATATATATATATATATATATATATATATATATATATATATATATGTGTGTGTGTGTGTGTGTGTGTGTGTGTGTGTGTGTGTGTGTGTGTGTGTGTGTGTGTATACCCTTCATTTTGAATGTTGTTGAGATCTGAAAATACTTTCGTGATTTTCTGCATGATATCATTTAGAGCTTTCATGTCATTTTGAGTGCACGACATTTGGTTACGACTTGTACTTCGAATAAGTTCGTTCATCCTCTATATGTCACGCGTAGTTTAAACTCGTGTTGTGTGTGTACATGTTGTTTTAATCGTGATTTGAAATACGCATTAATATTGTTGCGTTTCTTTTCTATTGTGATACACATTCGGCATTACGTTTGGCATGTGATCGTGTGCCACGCTCTTATTCCATTTCAGTTTGATTACATGCGGTGTGTTTTTATTTCTTTATGTTTTGTGGCATTTTCATTTTATTATATCATGATACGCATCACCGCCGTTTATCATTTTTGACGCGTCTATGTAATGAAGTAGTAGCTTTCATTTTTCTTACTGTAACTTTTTTCTTTCAAAAATGAAAATAAAAAAGATGAAGATATTATGTGTTTATTTTTTTTAATAGAAAAAGGAAGTGTTTTTCAACATGAGAGATGAGTTTTTCATAAACCATGGAGAGTGAATGAGTTAATTTAGGCTACTGCATTTCTTTTTCCTTTTCTTTAAAACTATAGGAATGTATTGTGTTATAGAATTTGGAAAATTCAAACCAATATTAACTCATCATTTGTCATTCTTATTTTAGTATGTTGCATTGCATTATATTGATTATTAAATCATGATGGCTCTTTAGGTTCACATTAATTATCATTTGGTGCATGGGCTCTAAGTTTATCATGTATTGATTGGTCTGTTACTTTTGTTTTTTGATTCATATACCTAAGTTATTGTTTCTTTGGTCTTACTTAAATAATGAGGTCCGAGTCTTTTAGCACGAACAAAAATGGTAACTTTTTTTAAACCAAAAAACTAAAGATATTTTAATTGTGAGTTAATTGTGTGATATCCTAAGACAGTTAGATTATGACATTGGGTGATATTTTATTTCCAATATAACTTGCTAAATGAGTTTGAAGTTTTGTTAGAAATTTGGTTTAAAATGACAAAGTGAATTTTATGCTTGCATCAAAACACACTTTTATGTTACATAGTTTATGGTTCTAGATGTTATCCACACCTCCGTAGATGATTTGTTCGAAGATGAGGCTAATATGTTTAAAATTTTGGTAGTGGTTTTTCTTGGATGGCATATGCTAGAACTTATTAATTTCCTTGTTTAGCTTACAATAGGTTTAATATGCTAGAACTTGTTAATTTCCTTGATGTCTAGCTTATGATAGGTTTATGGGAGGCTAAGCCCTTGTGGTCAGGTTTTCTGTCTCGAATTGTGCGTTATTTATCTTATATATGTTGCTCTCATATGCGACATTGCTTATTTTATGATTAGTGGTCTCACATTACTCATTTCATGCATCGTTTTATTCTCTTATACTCTCGTGTTACCTTGTCACCATATCATTTGTAAATAGAATCAAATATTTCATTCTTGTACATGAATTAAGCCTCCCGCCACATCCAAACTATTTTCATAAAGTCTACTTCTGACGCTTGATCCAACGTCAAGTCGTCCCCCTATTTTCAAAATCTTTTCACAATAAAAATGGAAGAAATTGATTAAGTTTAGACTTTCTCTGTTTCGGATGTTAGGATACTACTGTACAGCTCAATGTTTAAACATTCGTCTTCCATATTAAAATACAATAATTACTAAAATAAGGTCATTTATCTTATAGAAGAAAAAGTTTGATTGGGTATCGACCTTCTCTTTCCCAATTATTTGGACACTGCTGTAGAGCTCTATGTCTGATTAATCGTCTTCCGTTAATGAACTTTGACCTAATTTGCCACATATTTTCATAACAAACTTTTGGATGAAAAGAGAGTGATTGAGCTTAGGCCTCTTCCTTTTCGAACATCTGAGTACTGCAGTAGAGCTCCCGGCTTGGATGCTTGTCTCCGCTTAAAATCAACTCAAACTCATCAAACTTGTTTTCCGCCCTTGTGCGACTCTGAAAACATTTTCAGAAAAGAGTATGCAACATCTATTTTGATGCATAACAAACAAAGACTTCAACTTCCAAGAGTGAGCAGCAAGTAAAGGTTTAATCGCTCAAATGTGATCCAAACATCACTCTCTTTAAAAGCAATCCATCCAGTAGTTCTCTTTGAGTAGAACTACGTATGCCTTGAGTTCTTCATAGCATCTGGAGATACGTAGGAACAGGATTGCGAAATTTTGCCAGGCACATTAATATTAAAAAACCTTAAGTCTTTCCTTTCTTTATTTCTCTTTTATCACTCGATAAGTAGAAGTTCACAAATGATATCACGCTAACACTCTAACATGAAACTAACTAAATGGGTCCCATCGAGTACGATGGATGTGAGGGGTGCTAATACCTTCCCCTTGCATAACCGACTCCTGAACCCGATTTGGTTGCGACGACCATTTCTTTTTGCTTTTCGTGGGTTTTATCGATATTTCCCCTTTCCCTCTTTGGGAATAAATAAAGTTCGGTGGCGACTCTGTTTTTTTATATTTTGAGTGTTCCTTACGCTCGGGTATTTTTCGCGCCGCGACAGCTAATTTAGGGTATGTCATCTGTGAAATCAAGAGTATTTCTCAGTTCTTTTACATTCATGATTAAGAAATCAAGAGTATTTCTTAACTCGTACATATTTCATTTACATTCATGATTAAGGAATCAAGAGTATTTCTTAACTCATCTACAGATCATCTGAGAAATCCAAAGTATTTCTCAGTTCATTTACATTAATGATTAAGGAATCAAGAGTATTTCTTAACTCATCTTCATAGCATCTGAGAAATCCAAAGTATTTCTCAGTTCATTTACATTCATGATTAGGAAATCACGAGTATTTCTTAATTCATACCATTTCATGTTTAAGAAATCAAGAGTACTTCTCAACCTGCATATCATCTAAGAGATTAAGAGTATTTCTTAGTTCACTTGCATTCATGATTAGCAAATCACGAGTATTTCTTAATTCATACCATTTCATGTTTAAGAAGTCAAGAGTACTTCTTAACCTGCATATCATCTAAGAGATCAAGAGTATTTCTTAGTTCACTTGCATTCATGATTAAGAAATCAAGAGTACTTCTTAACTCATAGCATTTCATATTTAAGAAGTCAAGAGTACTTCTTAACCTGTATAGCATCTAGGAAATCAAGAGCATTTCTCATATCATTTATCATCTAATGATTAAGAAATCAAGAGTATTTCTCAATTCATCTGCATTTTCATTCAGCCATATGATTAAGAGATCAAGAGTATTTCTTAATTCATTCATCTCTAAGGAGTCAACAGTACTTCTTAACATCCATATCATTTTTCATTCATATAATTGAGAAATCAAGAGTATTTCTTAATTCATTTGCATTCATTTTTTTAAGGAGTCAAGAGTACTTCTTAACCTTCATTGCATCCCTCTTGGCCGACGATTAGGAAATCAAGAGTATTTCCTAAATATTGTTATATTCATTTGCATTATCATCTACTGATTGAGAAAACGAGATTATTTCTTAACCCGTGTGCATTCATTCGTAATCACAAGCATATCATTCTTTTGCATAAATGACAAATTTTGGGTCTGTTTGGTATTTAAACCATCTTTCACCGTGACGATTTGAAGACAAAAGTTCTTCATATCCTCAAGTTAAAGATGTTTAAATAGAGGCAACTGTCATACCCTAAATTTTACCTTGAGTTTTTGCTTGCATCAACATAGTGTAATCAATCCATTTTGTCGTGCATTTCATAAGTTAAAAGCACTCATCAGGGTTTAGATGAAAAGTCACGAGTTATATCATTGTATCTGGTCTTGATGATATTCATTTAGTCATCTAATGATTAAAAATTCAAAAGATTCGATTTCTCAATCTCATTGCATCATTCATTTTGTTGCATCTCGTTTCAGAGTTTCAAAGGGTGACAATCATGAGTATTATCATCATCTGAATCTTTGTAGAATTTTATTTGTGATTAAGAATCAGAAGCAAGTGGTCCAAGAGCAATTCATTTGCATATGGTTATCTGTTCACGGTTATTCAATCAGCAGTTTAGTTCATTCACCATACATTTGCATTTTATACTTGTTATAACATGGATTATGTTTTGCGTTTATCTTGAAATGTTGCTCGAAATAATTTTTCGGATCTACAGACAGACCGGTCAAATCGTTTCTCAACTGTGCATCAAATTAGCAGATGAAAAATTTCAAAATTGAACTATCAAACATCAGTTTTGTTAATCTACGTCCCACGTAGTTTAACCTGATGTGCTCGTTTTAATTTTTTTACTACTTTTTCAGTCACATTTTGATCGGTCTAAGCCTTTTAACCGATAATATTTTATTTTAAAATTTGATCAAAGCTTGTAGGTTTTCGAGAAGTTTATTTCATGCTGATCATTTTGATGCACTCGGTTTAATTTTTCGAACACTTCCGCGTCCGATATTTGTTCATCTTTTATCCGATTTTTTCTGTTTTTTAACAAATTGATTATTAGAATTAATTAAGATTAATCTTGTTTTCAAAATACAATTTTATCTTGTTCATTTATTTTATTTTTAATTAGTAAAACTTTTAATTTTAAAACATTTTTAATCAAGTTTTAATTAAGAAAAAAATAAAAACAAAAATCTCTTTCATTCAATATTTGACAAGTGTGGCTGTGTGATTGGTTGATCCCAAATATCTCAATCCCTCCAATACATGAATGACACGTGGACCACACGTAATCAAGGAGAGAAATGGAAAAAATGTCTTCATAAACTCACATGTTGTCATTGCTTCAGGACAGAGAAATTCATAATCGTCTTCTTCTCTAAACCCACCAATCACCTTCTTCTCTCTTCACATCAAAGAAAAAACCACTTTTCCTTTTCTCCCTACAACGCTTTCACCTCCGTATCTAATCCCCCCGTCCGCCGCGGTTCGAACCAAACCGAACCACCATTTTTTTTCTTCCCACCGTGACAACAACAAACAATACAACTCCTGCATAACTTCAACCTTCATCACCACCATCAACCTCCATCAACTCAAAACTCTATCACACAATATCATCTTCAAACTGCATCCACTCCTTCAAACACACTACAACACATAAATTTTATCATCACCAAAACATAACAACAACATAACAATCATCACTTCCGCACTATCACTCACACAAACCATCATATGTTTCCGCCGCCATTTCTGATCCAAAACAACCTCCTTTGTGCGAAACAAATGCTAGCCATGTCTTCCATTTTTTCCGGAAAAATGTTTTCCTTCGCCAGATCCGCCCTCCGCCGACATGGTTAGGTTTTTTTTTCTTATTCTTTTTTGATGCAATTTATATTTGTTGTAGTTTTGTTTTGTTTGTATTATTTCCTTGTGAATTCGAATGATGGAAAGATGATGTCGAGAGATGAAAAGATTGGTGCCGAGAAAGAGATCCCAAGATAGGGAGAGAGTAAGGAGAAGATTTGTCTCCTTGTGTTCTATTTTGATCGTGAGGAGAAAGAAGATTATATTTTTGTTTTTGTTCAAATAATCTCCCATGCCACTTGTCATGATATAATTGGTTTTATTTTGTTTAATTTTTAATTTTTTATAAAAAACAATCCCTCTCTATTATACATCACCGAACACCACTCTTTTTTTAATTATTATTATTTTAATTATGTTTTTGTTATTATTATCTTTTTATTATTATTATTATTATTATTATTATTATTATTATTATTATTATTATTATTATTATAACTACTATCATTATCATTATTAATATTGTCATTATATTTATTATTACTAATTATTATTTATATGTTATTATCTCTATATCATTTATCATTATTATTATGTTTATTATTATTTTATTACCATTTGTAGTATTATTGATTATTATTATACTATTATTATAATTATTGTTTATTATTATTATTTACTCTTATTTTTAAGTGTTTATTATTTATTATTAATTGATATAATTATTGTCATTATTATTATTAGGTTTGATTGAATAAATATTATTAATGATTTTACTAATTATCATTATCATTTAATCACTATTATTATTATTATATTTGTTAATATTGATTATTATTATTATTATTGATTAATATTGCTAATTATTTTTTTATTATTATTGATTAATTATTTATTTAATTATTATTCTTGTCATTTTTTTTAATTAATTAGTTATTGAGTAAATTGTTTATTTTAAATTGTTGAAGAAAAAATTCGATTTATTTGTCTTGTCAATTTGTCAAAGACGCAATGCAATTTTGGAGTTAAGAATTCAATTTAAATTTAGAAACGGCTTAAAAGCATAAAGTTTTGTTGATCGGCCTCAGATAGGGTGATTCCTACATGAATCACTTTACGATTGCTTAATATTACGCTAAATTATGTAGTTCAATTTTCGAGTTTTACTTCGAGTCCCTTGGCTTTCTCTTGGGCCTTCTTACAACGAGATTCTTTTATTTTTTCAACTGTCTTTCAAAACTTATATCATTTAATTATCGTATTATATCCCCATTTGACAAACTGTACCCCCAGTCCCAAAAATGTGTAATAAATTTACCGCTTTCATTTACTTTTATTTTTCCTAAATCAAATCCAATGCAAAGTCGAGCACCGCCCCCGCCACATCCAAATTATTTTCATAAGTTCTGACACTTGATCCAACGTCAAGTCGTCCCCCTATTTTTAAAAGCTTTTCATAATAAAAATGAAAGAAACTGATTAAGTTTATACTTTCTCTGTTTCGAATGTTAGGATACTGCTGTAGAGCTCAATGTTCAAACATTCGTCTTCCATATTAACATACAGTAATTACCAGAATTAGGTCATTTCTCTTATAGAAGAAAAAGATTGATTGGGTATCGACCTTCTCTTTCCCGATTATTTGGACACTGCTGTAGAGCTCTCTGTCTGATTAATCGTCTTCCGTTAACGAACTTTGACCTAATTTGCCACACATTTTCATAAACAAACTTTTGGATGAAAAGAGAGTGATTGGGCTTAGGCCTCTTCCTTTTCGATCATCTGAGTACTGCAGTAGAGCTCCCTGCTTATGTGCTTGTCTCCGCTTAAAATCAACTCAAACTCATCAAACTTGTTTTCCGCCCTTGTGCGACTACGAAAACAATTTCAGAAAAGAGTATGCAATATCCATTTTGATGCGAAACAAACAAAGACTTCAGCCTCCAAGAGCGAGCAGCAAGTAAAGGTTTAATCGCTCAAATACGATCCAAGCATCACTCTCTTTAAAAGTAATCCACCCAGTAGTTCTCTTTAGGTAGAACTACGTATGCCTTGAGTTCTTCATAGCACCTGGAGATACGTAGGAGCGGGATTACGAAATCTTGTCAGGCACATTAATATTAAAAAACCTTAAGTTCTTTCTTTCTTTCTCTTTTCTCACTCGATAAGTAGAAGTTCACAAACGATATCACGTTAACAATCTAACACGAAACTAACTAAATGGGTCCCATCGAGTACGATGGATGTGAGGGTTGCTAATACCTTCCCCTTGCATAACCGACTCCCGAACCCGATTTGGTTGCGATGACCATTTCTTTTTGCTTTTCTTGGGTTTTATCGATATTTCCCCTTTCCCTCTTTTGGAATAAATAAAGTTTGGTGGCGACTCTGTTTTGTTTATATTTCGAGTGTTCCTTACGCTCGGGTATTTTTCGCACCGCGACAACTAGCACTAGAGCCAATCAGGCATACCCCTAATGTCCATAGATCTAGTATGGCCATCATGTTTCTGTTGCGCAAGAGGCTTTGTTAGTGGGTCAACAATATTGTCAAGTGTAGGTACTCTGCATATTTGCACATCTCCTCTATCTATTGTCTCTCTAATGATGTGATAACGCCTAAATATGTGTTTGGATCGTTGGTGAGATCTAGGCTCCTTAGCTTGTGCGATAGCACCATTGTTATCACAATAGAGATCAATGGGGTCCATGACTCTAAGAACTATGTCAAGTTCACTAATGAACTTTTTGATCCAAAAAGCTTCCTTTGCTGCACTTGAGGCAGCAATATACTCGGCCTCGGCTGTAGAATCAGCAAATGTATCTTGCTTTGAACATTTCCAGCTCACAGCGCCACCGTTTAAGCAAAACACATAACCAGATTGCGATCTAAAGTCATCCTTATCTGTCTGGAAGCTAGCATTGGTGTATCCAATTACAACAAGCTCTTCCTAGCCTCCACATATCAAGAATGAGTCCTTAGTCCTTCTCAAATACTTAAGGATATTCTTGACAGCTACCCAATGAGCATCATCGAGATCAGATTGATACCTACTCGTTGCACTTAAAGCATACGAGACATCTGGTCGAGTACATAACATGGCATACATGATAGATCCTATTGCAGATAGATATGGAATCTTATTCATGCGATACCTTTCTTCCTTAGTTGAAAGGGATTGTGTTTTTGATAGACACGGACCATGTTGCATAGGTATGAATCCTTTCTTGTAATCATGCATATTAAAGCGTCTTAGCACTTTATCTATGTACGTACTCTGACTTAGGCCAAGCAGCTTTTATGATTTATCTTTATAGGTCCTGATTCCTAATATATAGGTTGCTTCACCTAGGTCCTTCATAGAAAAGCATTTCCCCAACCAAGACTTTACTTGTTTCAGGGTAGGGACATCGTTTCTAATGAATAATATGTCATCTACATATAATACCAGGAAGACGATCATGCTCCCACTAACCTTCTTGTAGACACAAGGCTCATCTTCATTCTTGATGAATCCATATTGTTTTACTGTTTCATCAAAATGAAGATTCCAACTTCTGGAAGCTTGCTTCAATCCATAGATTGATCTTTGTAACTTACATATCTTTTGGGCTTCTTCTGGTATGTCAAATCCTTCAGGTTGTATCATGTGCA
Organism: Lathyrus oleraceus; assembly: GCF_024323335.1. NCBI lineage: Eukaryota > Viridiplantae > Streptophyta > Magnoliopsida > Fabales > Fabaceae > Lathyrus > Lathyrus oleraceus. The sequence goes on along the minus strand of NC_066583.1, from coordinate 461,637,775 downwards.
CATCCTCAAGAAGATTCCCATTAAGGAAAACAGTTTTGACATTCATCTGCCATATTCCATAATCATGATATGCAGCGATAGCAAGTAAAATCCAAACAGATTTAAGCATTCCAACTGGTGAAAAAGTTTCATCATAGTCAACTCCATGAATTTTTTTATATCCTTTTGCAACCAGTATTGCCTTATAGGTGTGTACCTTACCATCCATGCCAGACTTTTTTTTGAAGACCCGCTTGCATCCTATAGGGTTAACTCCTACAGGAGGCTCCACCAAGGTCCAAACCTAGTTTGCGTACATGGAATCCATTTCAAATTTCATGGCTTCTATCCACTTCTCAGACTGAGGACCAGTTATGGCCTCTTGGTAGGTCACAAGCTCATCTTGATCCATGATTAATAGATCATATTGATCAGTTATGAGATATCTATATCTCTCAAGTAGGTGGCATATCCTGTTTGACCTACGTTGGTCTTGTTCTACTTGAGCAGGTTGCTCTTCCACAACTACTTGTGTTTCCTGCTCTAATTCCTCCATATGTGTCTCAATGCTTTGTGATTCTTGAATTTCTTCAAGATTTACTTTCCTCCCACTGATTCATTTGGAAATAAAATCCTTTTCTAGGAAAAATCCAGTTCGAGCGATAAACACTTTGCCCTCAGAAGGATTGTAGAAGTAATACCCTATTGTTTCTTTAGGATATCCCAAAAATAAGCATTTGTCAGATTTTGGCTCAAGCTTAGTTGAAATTTTTCATTTCATATAAACTTCGCAACCCCAAATCTTCATGTAATACATGTATGGTTTCTTACCACTCCATATCTCATATGGTGTCGTCTCAACCTTTTTGGATGGAACACAGTTAAGTGTGTAAGCTGTTGTCAATAGTGCATGTCCCCAAAAGGAGTTTGGAAGATCGACGTGACTCATCATGGATTGGACCATGTCTAATAAGGTTCGGTTTCTTCTCTTAGATACATCGTTCCATTGGGGTGTTCCAGGAGGAGTAAGTTGGGATAAAATCCCACACTCTTTCAGATGGTCATCAAACTCTAGGCTTAAATACTCACCACGTCGATCTGGTCAAAGAGTTTTAATATTCTTACCTAGTTGGTTTTGTACTTCATTCTTGAATTCCTTGAACTTTTCAAAGAACTCTGATTTGTGTTTCATTAAATACACATAACCATATCTATTGAAATCATCAGTAAATGTGATGAAGTCCTAAAAACCTCCTCTGGTTGGTATGTTCAATGGTCCACATACATCAATATGTATGAGGGCCAAAATATCATTAGCTCTTTCACCTTTTCCTGTGAATGGAGACTTTGTCATCTTTCCAATTAAACAAGATATGCATGTCTCATATGATTCATAATCAAAAGAGTCCAAGAGTCCATATTTATGGAGTTTGGAAATGCGTTTCTCATTTATGTGGCCTAATCGACAATGCCAAAGGAAAGTTAGATTTAACTCATTAGGTTTCATCCTTTTAGTATTAATGTTATAAATAGTCATTTCAATATCAAGGACATATAGTCCATTGCTCATTTGTGCAGTAGCATGGAATATATCATTCAAATAAATGGAGCAACAATTATTCTTTATTATAAATGAAAAACCAAACTTGTCTAAGTAAGAAACAAAAATAATATTCCTCCTAATTGCAGGTACATAATAACAGTTCTCTAACTGAATTATTAAACCACTAGGTAAAGTCAATACATAAGTTCCTACGGCTAAAGCAACAACCTTTGCTCCATTGCCAACTCATAGGTCAACTTCACATTTTGCCAAATCTCTACTCCTTTTTAGCCCATGCACATTGGCATAAATATGAGAATAGCATCCAGTATCTAATACCCATGATGCAGAAGTAGATAAATTAATTTCAATAACAAAAATACCTGAAGTTGAAGTCTCTACTCCATTTTTCTTATTTTCCAAGTACTTTGGGCAGTTTCTCTTCCAGTGTCCGGTCTTACTGTAATGGAAGCAGATGCCTTTATTTTCTATTGCTCCACTAGGCTTCAAAGCAGGAGTTATGGGTTTGGATTTGGCAACTTCCTTGCCTTTCTCTTTACCACCCTGCTTGGTGGGTCTTTTGTTCTGTCTCTTTCCATTTCCGATCATCAGAATGGACTTCCCTTTTGACATTAGATTCTGCTCAGCAGTTCTTAACATGGCTAGCAATTTAGGAAGAGATTTGTCCATATCATTCATATTGAAATTAAGGACAAATTGACTGAAGTTGTCTGGCAACGATTGCAAGATCAAATTAGTCGCAAGTTCCTTTCCGAGGGGAAAACCCAAACTCTTAAGGTTCTTCACATACCCAACCATCTTGAGCACATGGGGACCTACATGGGCTCCCTCTGCTAACTTGCCTTGAAAAAGGGGCTTTTGAAACTTCAAAACTTTCATGCCTTGTCTTCTCTTGATAGATCATCTTCAGGTGTTCGTTCATATCGAACGTTGTCATGTTCTCATATTGCTTTTACAATTTTGAGTTCATGGTAGCTAGCATGAGGTAAGCAGTTTTATTGGCATCATCGACATGCTTCTTATAAGCATCTATTTCTGCCTTAGGTGCAAAATTAGGAGGTTCCTCTTCAGGAACAAGTTTCTCCAAGTCATATAACTTTCTACCATGTTTGAGGACAATCCTCAGATTTCGATGTTAATCCAGAAAATTTGTCCCAGACAATTTGTCCTTATCAAGGTTTGATCGTAAAATGTTGTTAGAGGTGTTTGTTGTCATGGTAATCTACATGAAAAATAATGAAAATATAAATATCACTAAAATAACATATTTAATTAGGCCTTTAATTAAATATGCTCCCACTATTTTACTCAAAACAAATGACCCTCACCATTTGATTCGGAAAATTCCATTGGAAGATTTTCTAGTGGGTCGAGATCCACATTTCACTTTGTTTTAAGTACGCGTAGGCGGATTACACAAAACTAGGTTATTTAGGTCGGAACTCCTTCCAATTGTATCTAATACAACTCTCGAATATTTTAGTTGGATGAATAACTCCTTATTCCAATCCATCACATGGATCATTTCCAACTCTTACTTTTAAACGTATATAATCTTATTATAATTTGTTTAGTTAAGTTTGACCCATTGTTTTAGCAATTGGATATTACAATTATCCCATCGCACCTGACTAATATAGAACATGCACCTTGCATAGGCGAAACCTACATTATTCGATACTAGTCTTGATGAGTGCTAAAACTTGGAAAGCATAAACTTAATATTTAATTTGAGGGAATTTGCAATTATTCTGATCTCACCGGCTTATTTATCATATAAATCGTCTCTCACATGCATCAACATACATTCACATGCATCAATATACATACAATATGAAACAGTTATGGCCCCTAGCGTAATTGTTCTCCCAAGTCAATGAGAGAAGCTAAGTTAACCTAATAACGATCTAAGCTTATCCAAGCAAGATCTTCAAGGTTGTCCTCCTTTAATATTGTATTCTTCTCTTTCTTCATATAATTACATTACATAAAAGAAACTCGTTTTACATACGAGGGAGTGAGATGAGAAAAGAAGTTACATTAAGGGATTAAAAGAGAGGCACCACACGCAGGTCGTATTTTAAAATCCCAAAACAAAATAAAGAAAAATTAAGGCCATAACCGATCACCACAAGACAATAATAATAAACACATTATTATTATTAACTTAAATTATGTTAATTAAATAAACTAAATTAAATTTCGGCTATTGATCATACTATGCAGAGTTAGTCGGGGGTTCCGCTACCCGGTCAGCGAACGGTGGTTCCGCTGACCGTTCAGCGGATGGGGGTCAAGGGGGCAGCGCCCCGACGCAAAATTTTAATGAATAATTCATTTGAAATCAACTTCGATTTTCCCATCAACACTTGATACTTTAAAGCACAACTCTTGCCCAGTAACAACCCTAATCGCATAACTCTTTGACATCACAACCCTTGTACCGTTATGAACCCTAATGTACCAATTTCATATCATCAAACACACCTCGATTGTTAATTAAGTATGATTGAACAACATGTCATTGCTTCACCATACTTTCGTTGGATTCCGAAGCAAATGACCATTGATCGCTCAAAGGAAAACAACCATTAAGTGTTTGAATGAATGAAAGAGAAATAGTATAACATATATACCGTATTTTACATCAAAATTACTTATATCATATATATAAGTTGGTCGATCTTAATTGTGTAACCTATAGATGATCGATGTATCGCTGCTTCACCATATTAACGTTGGATTCTGAAGCATAGTTAACATCAATCATCCAAATCGTACACATATGATGCCAAATTTAATTACTCGTTTATTATTTAATTCATTATGTCTTTTAATCGTATTAATATAGAAAATAATCAACTATCAGATGCATGGTTTTGTAAGTGGCTCCGATACCACCGAAGGAGAATAGCGATCCAAAATGCAGCGGAATTTAAAAAATTTCTCCTTTAGTGATCCTTACGAATGGGCATGATCAATGATATAATCGTTACCTCTTGTGGCGATTGAAACCTTTGATGCAGATCTAAGGAGTGATCACGAACGTTGAATGGTGACAACGCCTCTACTCATTCCACACGAACGGATTCCTTCAATCTCAGTGATAGCTGCTACGAATGAAGGCTTTGAGTGGGAGAGAGAGGGAGAGAGAGAGAGAGAGAGAGAGAGAGAGAGAGAGAGAAACGAAATTTCATCTAATCCAATGCTTCTACACAAGGGTTCTATTTATAGAACCACTTGTGTGGGTTGTAAGCTAAAAATTGTTAGACTATGGCACGGATCTAGAAGGGGGGGGGGGTTGAATAGATCCCAATTAAAAATTGAGTCGGCGCTACCAATTTAAAAAATTGGTTTTGAAAATTTGTTTTAAGTGCGGAAGCGGCCGAGGAAAATATAGTCTAAAACGAACTGTTATTGGAAAACCGGATATGCGTCAAGCCAATGGATTAGTGATAATGTAGAATACGAATCACTACACTAGTCACACTATCAATGATTTGTTTCACTTACTAGGATTCCTAGTTCCAATGATTCAAAGAGCAAACCAAACTAGATACACAACTAAGATAATTTTGGTTTAGGCAAATTATCAAACACTTGGTGTGTAAAAACACTCCAAGTGATATTTATGTTGAGTAAGTGATTTTAATCAGTCTAGTACAATATTTTATTGTACTTTGGATTCAAAAACAGAGTTTCAACTTCTTACTCAATTAATATCAAGGTTTGATAAAAGTGCTTATACGAAAATCACTTATTTTTAAGCCAAGACACATATGCTGAAAAATAGAGAAGACAAAGATTTGATGAGGCAGTTCCCCCGTCGTCCTCGCTTCGGGGTACGTCTGCCCTCAATTCTAAAACTAGAATTGAGATGATTTAATAGATATCACATGTTGAGTATAACCGCTTATACAAGGATTGCAAAGCAAATATACAACAGAATTCTCAAGACGTTGAATGTTGCTTTCACTCCTTGTTCCTTGATTCAAGGTGAATCAAGTCCTTCGATTGTTGTTGATAGACCTCCGATTCCAGCCCCTTTGTTGAATAACCCTCCGTTCTTCAAACCCTCGGTCCGGCTGATCTTAACTACAACAAATCGAACCCGAACGCTTCCCTTCAATATCACTGAGTCCGCTACTAGATTGATGAAGACTTTCTCTTCTCAATCACCTTCGCTCAACTGAAAATTGATGAAGAATTCGTCCAAAAAAACCCAAACACAAACCAGTCTTGGAGGACAAAACCCCAACGGTTTTATTCAAGAAAAAACCTGTCACAAGCTTCAACCCGAACCGGATTCCCCAATCTCGGCTTCGAACGTTATCACCTTTAACCAATCACAAAGCACTTCAAAAATGGTTGTGTGTAGTTGATGTGTTGTGAGATGTTGAAGATGAAGATGATGAATCTTGGACACCTATTTCACTTTTTCTTGTTTCTTTGAACACTTGAATCAATTTGACAAATGTTAGTTGATACAAGTAACTAAACTTCTATTTATAGTAACCAACCAACCAACCCACTTAACAGCTTTTCAAACAGAGTGGGAAATACTTAAAAACTGAATTTGCGCACGAACGGTCGACCATAGCAGGTCTATGCGTCGATGCATGGCCTGCAGTTTTGGACAGACTGAAAAATACATCAGTATGCGTCGACCATAGGTCGGCGTGCGCTGACCCGTGGTTCATGCGCTGACCCCTGCGGTCGACGCAAGCTCTTTGTGCGCTGACCCGTGGGAAATGCTCTGAGTTATGCGCTGACCCGTGGGAAATGCACTATGTTGTGCGCCGACCCTACGGTCGACTTAAACCCTGCAAATCTGCAAAAATTCAGATTTTTGTGGTTTTCATGCATTTTGTCATGACCACATTTTATCCACATATGTTGTATGAAATATAACAATTTAGATGAGCATAGAAAAGGATATGATAGGTGATATGTTGCATTTGTTTTGTAGAGGTGGAATCGACAATGCCGATTCATCCATGGTGGTCAATTGTCATCATCGAAACCTATGATCGTATGTTGTATGACAGATTGCCCTTACATACTCCCCCTTTTTGATGATGACAACTTGTGTAAAACCAAAGAGAAAAACAACATGCAATATTTACACACATTATGCACACTCCCCCTTTCTTTTGTAATCTAAGGCTGTATGCAAAATAAACTGTTAATTGTTGTGAATATTTTGGCTTGGCTTTGGTACATGCTCTTCTCCCCCTTTGACAACATCAAAAAGAGAAAAGGAACTATTATTCAACGTAACATGATATTCAACAAGAGATAGTGAATCATATAACAATATCACACCAAATATTATTACTGAACAAGGTAAAAGGAAGATAACATTAAACTGGATTTGCACAAACGAGCACAACAGAAAATTAATTCAGTCAAACAACAAAAAAATACAGATGCATATGCAGTTTTTATGTCCTAATGGTCTCGTCCTCGATGGTAACAGATATCCGGGTTTCTGTAGGGGTCTGCCAGAGACGATATTTGGTCAGCAACACCACCTAAATACTTGAGGCCCACGTCGACCGACCGCTCCTGGCGTTCAAATGTTTCGGTGAATGCTGCATACCGTTCATTCATGCTGGTAGAGAGGTTATCGAGCCTCTCATTTTGTGCTTGAAGCTGGCTGCATATTTGAGCATAGCGCTCATCCTGAGTTTGTATGAATGATTGCTGAGCCAGCTGCATATCTCGCATCATATGTAAGAGTCAGAAGAATTGTCTTGCGGCGGAGGAGACGGTTGAGATTCTTCAGCACCGTATTGATACGGCTGATAGAATTGGCGTTGTGTTGACCAACCCATATGTTGCCATTCACCCCAGCCACCATGGTTGGGGGTATCTTCTGCAGTTGAATAGGTATTCTGAACCCAAGCTGAGTTTGTGTAGTCGTGAGTGCCAGCTTGTGGAGGACTATCATGCTGCTCAAATGCTTGTCCTGCTCCCTCTTCTTCATTTTCCTCTTGGTCTTCTTCTTCACTTTCATCACTTTCATCATCTTCTTCAACAGTCGTAGGAACATGCCCTCTGCGAACAAATTTGTATATTCTCCGCTCATCACACCAAAAATATCCCATCATAGACAAAGTTTTTGGACTGAATTCTTTATCTGAGGAAATAGAAGTATACGGAAAGGACGGATAATCCACGTCGGTTGCAGTAAGAACCTCTTGAATAAAAGATCCGTAGGCAAGAGCTGTTCCTCGTCCGGAGTCTCGTAAACTGAACATTCTACTAGCAATGTAGTAGGGCCAGTTTATTTTGCGCTGATTCTTCAGGATATATATGAGATGAACCTCAGCCTGTTCAACTCGGGAAAGGCCACCCTTCTTAGGTCGTAGGATGCGTGACACAATCCACTGGAGAATGCGCTCTCCTGTTTTCAGCTTGCCGGCAGTGACAGTTCATGGGAACGCATCACTATTCACAATGTGATCTGGGTAGGGTCTTTTCAGCATGTCGTTCAACACGCTCTTAAACTCATATCCTTCTATTGGGTGAGAATCAGTTACCTTAACGGGAGGATTTTCATCAGCAGCCAGTGTCATATCGAAATATTTATTCCAAACATTTGACTTAAACGATACCTTTCTTGTGCCGATCGTGGAGTGAAACTTTTGCCCACGAAATTTGTCATGAAGACAAGTGTAGAACACACGGACCAAGTCTTCGCTATATTTGGCATTGCATTCCAGGAATTTGACAATGCCGTGATACTGTAGCAGAGACATGATTTCTGCGAGATGCATGCGTTCTGCAGTGAGTTTGTAGAAGGCATGTTGCCTCACAACTCCTCTTTTACCAATATCTTTGTTGAAGGAGTCGACAAGAGCTGGTGGAACTAATGATACAACGGTAATGGGTAAGGATGCAGAGGATGATTCCCTTGATCTCTTACCGGTAGGTCTGCGGGATGAGGAAGCCATGGGTAATGATTTTGAAGCTTTTTGTGAAAGTAGAGATTTTGAGAGGATTTTGATAGTGATTTGCAAGAAGGAGGTTTGCCCTTTTTTATAGATGAGGATTTAGGGTTTTGGGAAGAGGAGAGGCCAAGAGACAATAGGCACTAGGTATATGCAACTCACAATGTAGTGGGAAGTTTGAAATGTAAATGCACACTTAATGAGAATTTGAATGTAAATGCATGGGAAGTTTGAAAGATTTCTGCAGAGAGAAACTGAATTTTCGTGCGATGCGTCGACCATTGCCCTGTTATGGTCGACTCATACAAGCAAATTTTGCAATTTTCGCTATTATGCTCATATGCTCACATGTTTGATACATAAATAGAATGCCACATAACATTTAAACATCCAAGCAGATATGTCATAAGAAAGGATACATATATATGTACAATATTATCATGTTATACCATTATTTAGCCATGAAGTTTGGGAGAGAGAGAGGGGTAAAAGAACAATATCACCTCGATGCCGGAATAACTTGATGAACAATGTACTTGTGCTTGCAACAACATCAACTTGTTAGAAGTACAAGACTATAGTTTTAAATGAAATAAGATAAAGCAGGAAATTTATGAAGCCCGTTCCGAAATGTCGAGAATGTCAAGTTCTCGACGAATATGAAAGAAAGGCTCAGTAGCTAGCGGCTTTGTGAAAATGTCTGCTAGTTGATTTTGAGTGTTAATATGTTCAAATATAACATCACCTTTCTCTACATGATCCCGAAGAAAGTGGTGTCAAATTTCGATATGTTTGGTGCGAGAATGCAACACAGGATTTTTGGTAAGATTAATGGCACTTATATTGTCACAGAAAATGGGAATACGTTCGAGTTTGAGATTAAAATCCAATAATTGTTGCTTAATCCATAGGATTTAAGCACAACAACTACCGGCGGCAACGTATTCCGCTTCGGCGGTGACAAAGCAACTGAAACTTGTTTCTTGCTATGCCAACTGACCAAGGAATTTGAAAATAAGTGACAAGTGCCACTAGTGCTTTTCCTATCCGATTTGCAACCGGCAAAATCAGAATCGGAGAAACCTACCAATGAGCAATCATTACCTTTGGAATACCATAGTCCATACTTCGGAGTACCAGATAGGTATCGAAGTATTCGTTTGACAGCTTTTAGATGGGATTCCTTGGGACATGATTGATATCTTGCGCACATACACACGCTAAACATAATGTCGGGACGAGAAGCAGTAATATAGAGAAGTGATCCAATCATACCTCTATACCTTTTTACCTCTACATCCTTATCGTTTTCATCTTTATTCAAGTTTGTACATGTTGGCATGGGGGTGTCAATGGCCTTGGCTTTTGCCATGTCAAATCTCTTGATAAGGTCCAAACAGTACTTTGTTTGACTCATGAATGTTCCTTCTTTGAGTTGTTTAATTTTCAAACCGAGAAAGCACGTGAGCTCCCCCATTATACTCATCTCGAATTCACCCTGCATAAGATCTGAAAACTCTCTCACGAGATTCATGTTAGTGGACCCAAATATAATATCGTCTACATAAATTTGTACTAATATCAAGTGCTTTCCTTGACGTTTAATGAAGAGAGTTGTGTCAACCTTTCCTCTTGAGTAACCTTGATCGAGTAAAAATTTACTCAGTCGCTCATACCAAGCTCTATGAGCTTGTTTGAGACCATATAAAGCCCTCTTTAGTTTGTAAACATGATCAGGATACTCATGAGATTCAAAACCCGGAGGTTGTGCAACGTAAACCTCTTCATTTATGTAACCGTTAAGGAACACACTCTTAACATCCATTTGGAATAGTTTAAAGTCTTTCGCACAAGCGAAGGCAAGGAGAAGGCGTATAGCCTCGAGTCGGGCAACCGGCGCATAAGTTTCCTCATAGTCGATGCCTTCCTCTTGGTTATACCCTTGCGCAACTAAACGCGCCTTGTTACGGGTTATTACCCCGTTTTCGTCCAGCTTGTTCCTAAACACCCATCGGGTGCCGATTACTCGATGATCTCGTGGAGGAGGGACAAGGTCCCAAACCTCATTTCTAGTGAACTGATTTAGTTCCTCCTGCATTGACAAAAACCAGTGTTCATCGAGTAGGGCTTCTTTAGGGTTTTTAGGTTCAATTTGTGAAACGAAAGCGAAGTGATAACAGAAATTACTTAGCTTCGATCGAGTTGTAACACCCTTTGAGATATCTCTGAGAATGTTGTCAATTGGATGGTCTTTGGGAGACTTCCAAGCTTGAGGGAGATCATTGTTTGAAGGCGGATGAGCTACCTCGGTTTCCTCATGGTGTACATCTATATCCTCCTCAACTTTGACTTTGTTGGGTTGATCAATCCCCGGCTCGCCACCCTTGAGTATGTCTTCCGTAGATGTACCTGCACCATGAACAACACTACCCTTTCCGATGTTTCTCGGATAAGATTCATCAAAAGTGACATGTACAGACTCTTCCACAGCAAGTAATCATTTATTATACATTCTATATGCTTTACTCGATTGAGAGTATCCGAGGAAGATACCTTCGTCGGCCTTGGAATCGAATTTGCCCAAGTTTTCCTTTCCATTATTTAATACAAAACATTTGCAACCGAAAACATGTAAGTGAGAGACATTTGGCTTTCGCCCTTTTAAAAGCTCATACGGTGTTTTATTTAGAATGGGGAGAATGAGTACCCTTTTCAAAACATAACACGCCGTACTAATGGCGTCGGCCCAAAAATATTTCGGTAAACCACTTTCGTTAATCATTGTTCTTCCCAATTCTTCCAAAATTCGATTTTTACGCTCCATAACCCCATTTTGTTGAGGAGTACGTGGAGCGGAGAAGTTATGATCGATACCATGGTTACCGCAATATTCTTCAAATAAATGGTTTTCAAACTCACCCCCATGGTCGCTTCTAATTGAAACAATGTTTGTATTTAATTTATTTTGGGAAAGCTTATCAAACCTTTCAAAGGCGGCGAACGTATCGCTCTTGCTTACTAAAAAGATAGTCCAACAGAATCTAGAAAAATCGTCCACTATTACGAAACCGTAATAATTTCCTCCTAGACTTTTAATCCTAGACGGCCCAAATAAGTCCATATGAAGAAGTTCGAGAGGTCTCGTTGTTGAAACGATATTTTTGGATTTAAATGAGACCCTTGTTTGCTTCCCTTTTTGACAAGCATCACAAAGGTGATCCTTGGTGAACTTTATTTTGGGGAGACCTAGGACTAGATCTTTTGAGACTACTTTGTTTAGTAAGTCAAAGTTAACGTGTGCTAAACGCCTATGCCATAACCATGAATCTTCACTCATTATTACAAGGCATTTGTCACTTGTTAACGATACTTCGTTCAAGTCTAACATATAGACATTATTCACTCGCAGGCCATTAAACATACTCTTCTTATCATCATTATGTAAAATTTTGCAACAATCTTTTGAAAACGATACATTGTATCCTTTGTCACATAATTGACTGATGCTAAGTAGATTGTGTTTAAGACCTTCGACAAGCAATACATCAGAGATAGTAGTGGAAGAAGGGTTACCTACACTACCTTTACCTAGTATTGCTCCACGGTTGTTGTCACCATAGGTTACATATCCTTTCTTCTTAGCCACAAAGTCAATGAAGAGTGATATGTCTCCTGACATGTGCCTTGAGCATCCACTGTCGAGAACCCATCTTCTTTCGGTGGTCTCGAGGCATTGTACCTATGGAAATGCAATTAACACGAGAAGGTACCCAATGGCTTATTGGGTCCTGAATGGTGAGTAACGAAATGGTTGCATTTAGGCAACCATTGATAAATGCCTTTAGGAACTAAGAATCTCCTAAACCTGCATTTAGCAATGGAGTGGCCTTTCTTGCAACAATAAAGACAAGAGAAATTAACATTTTGATTACCTTTGCTATCTTCATCCTTTATAACATATTTATATTTTTGATATGGGTTAACCATACTTTTTTGAAAGTTTGATTTATCGATTGCAAAGGTAATCTTGGGCTCAAGAGCCTTGTCAAGTTTGGCCTTTAGGTTTCTTACTTCACCTTGCCAAATATAACAAGTATCACACCCAAAGTTAATCATCCTACTTCTAAGGTCCTCACAACCTGTTTTTGTGCTTTCTACTATAGAAGCTTTGAGTGCCTCAAGTTTCCTTTCGGATTCTCGAATTTTTTATTCCAAATGGGTAAAATTTTGGTTATTTGAGGCAAGCCTTTTAAAGGCCTCTTTCGCTTCACAGTGTAAAATATCAAAAACAGCTTGTAATTCATGATGAGACATACTAGAGGATTTTTCATATTTAGCATGTCGTACCTGTTTCTTTTTGTTCTTTTGATGAGCAGAGAGGCATAGGTTTGCAGTTTCATCTTCATCACTAGAACTTTCATCATCGGAGGAGTCGTTATCGCTTTCCCAAGCTATGTATGCTCTCCTTGGCTTTGATGATTTCTTGTGTGATTTGTATGATTCCTTTTCCTTTGTCTTCTTGTTCATCGGACAGTCCGGTTTGTAATGACCGGGCTTCCCACAAGTGTAGCACGACCCTCTAGTCTTTTTACCTTTTGAGTCATCATCTTTAGAGTATCTCGATTGTTTCCGGAAGTTTACCAAGTCCTTCTCGGAATGTTGGATGTCGTTCTTTCTCACGTAACAATTGTAACATTTAACGAACAACCCCATATCTTCGCTCTTGTCCTCTTCTTCTTCGTCGCTCGAGGAATAATCACTTTGCTCTTTTGCTTGAGACTTAGAGGAGGAAGTCTTAAGAGCTATTGATTTCTTTTCACTCACCTTTGTTTTGTCCTTCTTTTCTTTCTTTTCGTGTTGTTCTAGGCTCAAGAGTACTTGTTCGTGCTCTTGTAGTTTGCCAAATAATGTTGTCAAGTCTAATCTGGTAAGATCATTTGCTTCTTTGATGGCGGTCACTTTCGGCTGCCATTCCCTATTAAGATATCTCAAGATCTTATTAGTAGCAACATCATTGGAAACCGGCCTACCTAGTGAATGTAATCGATTGATGAGATGAGTAAATCTCTTTTGCATGTCAGCAATGGTTTCCCCTTGCTCCATGAAAAAGAGATCAAACTCTTGTGTTAGTGTGTTGATTCTTGCCAACTTAACATCGTTCGTCCCCTCATGGGCAATTTGTAGTGAATCCCACATGGCCTTAGCAGTAGGACAATGGGATACACGATAGTATTCATCTACACCTAATGAGGAGATTAGGATATTTTTGGATTTCCAATCATAATTGTATTTCTTTTCATCATCATCGGTCCATTGTGCTTCGGGCTTTGGCACTAATTCATCATTCTCATTGGTCATGGTTATTTCAATTGGACTATTGAGAATAACGTTCCATATTTTTCTATCTATGGAATTTATGTGCACCCGTATACAGTCTTTCCAATAACTATAATTTTCATCATTGAAAACGGGAGCTCTATTATAAGCCCCTTTAGGTTCGTTAGCCATTTTCTATCAAAGTTATATTTTGAAGCACGGAGTGAACCGGAGCTTCTGATACCACTTGTTAGACTATGGCACGGATCTAGAAGGGGGGGGGGGGGGGGTTGAATAGATCCCAATTAAAAATTGAGTCGGCGCTACCAATTTAAAAAATTGGTTTTGAAAATTTGTTTTAAGTGCGGAAGCGGCCGAGGAAAATATAGTCTAAAACGAACTGTTATTGGAAAACCGGATATGCGTCAAGCCTATGGATTAGTGATAATGTAGAATACGAATCACTACACTAGTCACACTATCAATGATTTGTTTCACTTACTAGGATTCCTAGTTCCAATGATTCAAAGAGCAAACCAAACTAGATACACAACTAAGATAATTTTGGTTTAGGCAAATTATCAAACACTTGGTGTGTAAAAACACTCCAAGTGATATTTATGTTGAGTAAGTGATTTTAATCAGTCTAGTACAATATTTTATTGTACTTTGGATTCAAAAACAGAGTTTCAACTTCTTACTCAATTAATATCAAGGTTTGATAAAAGTGCTTATACGAAAATCACTTATTTTTAAGCCAAGACACATATGCTGAAAAATAGAGAAGACAAAGATTTGATGAGGCAGTTCCCCCGTCGTCCTCGCTTCGGGGTACGTCTGCCCTCAATTCTAAAACTAGAATTGAGATGATTTAATAGATATCACATGTTGAGTATAACCGTTTATACAAGGATTGCAAAGCAAATATACAACAGAATTCTCAAGACGTTGAATGTTGCTTTCACTCCTTGTTCCTTGATTCAAGGTGAATCAAGTCCTTCGATTGTTGTTGATAGACCTCCGATTCCAGCCCCTTTGTTGAATAACCCTCCGTTCTTCAAACCCTCGGCCCGGCTGATCTCAACTACAACAAATCGAACCCGAAATCTTCCCTTCAACATCACTGAATCCGCTACTAGATTGATGAAGACTTCCTCTTCTCAATCACCTTCGCTCAACTGAAAATTGATGAAGAATTCGTCCAAAAACCCCCAAACACAAACCAGTCTTGGAGGACAAAACCCCAACGGTTTTATTCAAGAAAAAACCTGTCACAAGCTTCAACCCGAATCGGATTTCGCAATCTCAACTTCGAACGTTATCACCTTTAACCAATCACAAAGCACTTCAAAAATGGTTATGTGTTGTGAGATGTTGAAGATGAAGATGATGAATCTTGGACACCTATTTCACTTTTTCTTGTTTCTTTGAACACTTGAATCAATTTGACAAATGTTAGTTGATACAAGTAACTAAACTTCTATTTATAGTAACCAACCAACCCACTTAACAACTTTTCAAACAGATTGGGAAATACTTAAAAACTGAATTTGCGCACGAACGGTCGACCATAGCAGGTCTATGCGTCGATGCATGGCCTGCAGTTTTGGACAGACTGAAAAATACATCAGTATGCGTCGACCATAGGTCGGCGTGCGCTGACCCGTGGTTCATGCGCTGACCCCTGCGGTCGACGCAAGCTCTTTGTGCGCTGACCCGTGGGAAATGCTCTGAGTTATGCGTTGACCCATGGGAAATTCACTATGTTGTGCGCCGACCCTACGGTCGACTCAAACCCTGCAAATTTGGAAAATTTCAGATTTTTGTGGTTTTCATGCATTTTGTCATGACCACATTTTATCCATATATGTTGTATGAAATATAACAGTTTAGATGAGCATAGAAAAGGATATGATAGGTGATATGTTGCATTTGTTTTGTAGAGGTGGAATCGACAATGCCGATTCATCCATGGTGGTCAATTGTCATCATCGAAACCTATGATCGTATGTTGTATGACCGATTGCCCTTACAAAAATCCCACTTAAGTGTATGTGGCCCATATCTTATGATGTACCAAAATCAATTAAGCGTGTGGTACCTTACCATATTTCATATTCTACTTAAGTGCACCATACCCTACGAGGTTCTATAATTCACTTAAGTGCACCGTACCTTACAGTGTTCCTTATTTACTCTATCTCTCATCAATCTGTCCTTTTGTGTGTGACCCTGTAGGTTCTCGCGACATTGGTAATTATATTCAATCACGTATTTAACATAATAAATAGTGAGTGGTATCTAGCAACACATCACTACTACCCAAGACACGAAAATGTCATGTGATCTGACAAATCCTTTTGTGATAATACTTATGTGTATAATTACCCTTTTTCCCTTATGTCTATATTGAACACATGGTATAGACCATGGTATCAGAGCAAACGCGAATGGCATACACGTGAAACTTGTTGGAAGCTCAAAGGAAAACCTCGTATCTGGAAGAAGAAAAGTGGTCGTGCATTTCAGGCTAGTAATTCTGATCATGGGCATAAACCTCCTCCATCTCAGTTTCCACTCACTACGGAGCAACTCGACAGACTGTACAAACTCCTCGAGTCTCCAACCCCTTCTTGCTCTATAGCAACAAAAGGTAATTCTGCATTTCTTAGTGTCATACCCAATCATACTCGGATAGTAGATTCAGGTGTCTCTGATCACATGACATGTGAATCTACTTTGTTCTCTTCATATAGTCCATGTGCAGGTAATCAAAAATAAAAATCACAGATGACTCTTTTTCAGTCATTACAGGTAAAGGGTCGGTTGTGTTGTCTCCAATGTTAACTCTTAAAAATGTCCTTCATGTTCCAAATTTATCTTGTAATTTAATGTCCGTCAATAAATTAGCCCAAGATATAAATTGTCGAACTATTTTTTTTCGATCTCACTATGTCTTTCAAGATTTGAACTCAGGGAAGATGATTGGTATTGCTAAGGAGAGTGGAGGACTCTACTACCTTGACATTGGATCTGCATCACAATTACCTTCAAAAACAATAAGTTCCTGCTTTGAGTCCTTTTCTATTTTGAATAATAAAGATGACAACATTATGGTATAGCATTTAAGATTAGGTCATCCTAGTTTTCGTTACTTAAAACACTTGTTTCTTAAATTATTTCACAATAAAAACTTTTCTTCGTTTAAGTGTGAAGCATGTGAGTTTGCAAAGCATCATCATTCCCAGTTTTCAATACAGCCTTATAAACCATCAAAACCTTTTTCCATTATTCACAGTGATGTTTGGGGCCCTAACTGTACAAGTACACTCTCTCAAAAAAATGGTTTATCACATTTATAGATAACCATACAAGAGTATGTTGGGTGTACTTGTTAAAGGGGAAATCAGATGTTTGTCAGGCTGTAAAGAATTTCTTTTCAATGGTACAGAACCAATTTCAAACAAATATCCAAGTCTTTAGAAGTGATAATGGCAAAGAATATTTTAACATTATCCTGGGTGATTTTTTTTCTAAAAAATGGGATTTTACATCAAAGTTCATGTCCTAATACTCCTCAACAAAATAGAGTGGCCGAAAGGAAAAATAGACATTTACTAAAGGTTGCTAGAGCTATACTTTTTTCAAATAATGTACCAAATCATTTGTGGGGCGAAGCTGTTTTAACATATGCGTATTTAATTAGTAGAATGCCCTCCAAACTTCTCAATTTTCAAACTCCTATTAATTTCTTCAAATAATGTTTTCCTAGTACCCGTGTTTTAACTGATTTGACTTTAAAAATCTTTGGTTGCACAACCTTTGTTCATGAACATAAAAATATTAGAAAACTTGAGCCACATGATATAAAATGTGTCTTTGTTGGATACTCCCCAACCCAAAAAGGATATAAATGTTTTGATCCAAAAAATAAGAAAATGTTTGCCACTATGGATGTTACATTCTTTGAAAATAAATCTTTCTTTTATGACACTCATCTTCAAGGGGGGGGGGAGATAAACGAAGACTCGTTTAAAATTGAGGACATCAGTTTTTAAATAACTTATCTTTGCCAGTATCACAAAATTCTGAGATTTTTACACCTGCACCAACAGAAAATGGTCATAATTCTTTATTTGATCCTACTCATGTTATAAGTAAGGAACCTTGTGAATCCGAGCCTACATTTTCTCTTATAGAAAATAATGAGAATCCTGAAAACGATGATAATGATGATTTAATTGAAATGTCACAAAATAATGAGTCATTTCAACAAAAAAATTGAATTAGGAAACAGGACCTGGAAAGGAAAGGTTTTTGTGAAAAAGCACCATAAAGGAAAGGACCAATCCACATCTCAACACTGCCAGGAATCTGAACTGGGGAATGATCAATTTCCTAACATAAGAAAAGGTAAGTTTATCTCTGTTTCTGAGAGTTTTATTTCCTGATATAGATGATCATGTTGCCACTAGAAAACCTGTCAGATCTTGCACTAAACATCCCATATCAAATTTTATATCATATTCAAATTTGTATTCATCTATGTCTGCCTTCACTTCAAAATTGTCTAGTGTAGAAAACCC
Organism: Lathyrus oleraceus; assembly: GCF_024323335.1. Classification (NCBI taxonomy): domain Eukaryota; kingdom Viridiplantae; phylum Streptophyta; class Magnoliopsida; order Fabales; family Fabaceae; genus Lathyrus; species Lathyrus oleraceus. Next base: position 461,619,374 of record NC_066583.1, on the reverse strand, counting down.
AAAAAGTGTACAGGTTTCTCTATAAACTCCAAAGTGGAGGGAAATTGTACTTGAGGAGATGAAAGCTCTTGAAAAGAACAAAACTTGGAGTGTTACATCACTACCAGATGGCAAGAAGACAGTTGGATGCAAATGGGTGTTTACTGTGAAGTATAATTCAGATGGATCAATTGAAAGGTACAAGGCTCGCATGGTGGCTAAAGGCTTTACTCAGACCTATGGTATAGATTACTCAGAGACATTTGCTCCTGTTACAAAATTGAACACTGTCGGAATTCTTTTATCTCTTGTTGCTAATATGGATTGGCCTTTGCATTAGTTAGATGTTAATAATGCATTTCTGAATGGCGATCTAGAAGAAGAAGTATATATGGATATTCCTTTTGGCTTTGAAAACAAATTTGGATCAAACGTGTGCAAACTAAATAAGTCTTTGTATGGATTAAAGCAGTCCCCTAGAGCTTGGTTTGAAAAATTCACTCAGTCCATGAAGAAACAAGGGTACATCCAAGGACATGCTAATCACACCTTGTTCACAAAATTCTCCCATGATGGAAAAGTTGTTGTCCTGATTGTTTATGTTAATGATATTGTCCTTACTGGAGACGATGCAGTGGAAATGGCAAGAGTAAAAGAGAAATTGGCAGTAGACTTTGAAATCAAGGACCTGTGATTCATGAGATATTTTCTAGGTATGGAGGTTGCTTGGTCAAAAAATGGTATTGTGGTTTCACAACAGAAATACATTATAGACTTGTTGAAACAAACAGGAATGAGTGGATGTCGTCCTACAGATACCCCTATGGATCCTATTGTTAAACTTTGGGGAGAAGGTAATGTTTCTGTTGATACTGGGAGATATCAGAGATTGGTTGGGAAACTGATTTATTTGTCACACACCCGACCTGATATTGCTTTCTCAGTTAGTGTAGTGAGTCAGTTTATGCATTCTCCTTTCGAGGCACATCTTGAGGTAGTCTATAGGATACTGAGATATTTGAAGGGAAATCCTGGAAAAGGATTATTTTTTAAGAAGACTAGTGAAAGAAATGTGTCTATCTTCACTGATGTCGATTGGGCAGGTTCAGTCATAGATAGAAGATCAACCTCTGGATATTGTACTTATGTTTGGGGTAATCTTGTGACATGGAGGAGCAAGAAACAAGGAGTTGTAGAAAAGAGTAGTGCAAAGACCGAGTTTAGAGTTATATCTCAAGGTATTTGTGAAGGATTATGGATCCTTAGAGTCTTATAAGAACTTAAGATGAAAATTGAGCTTCCATTCAAATTGTACTATGACAGTAAAGTTGCTATTAGCATAACTCATAGTCCAGTTCAACATGACAGAACCAAGCATATCGAGATTGATCAACACTTCATAAAGGAGATGTTAGACGCGGGAATCATATGTCTACCCTTCGTGACTTCAAGTCAACAAACTGTGGATATCCTTGTTTACCTTGAAAATTGGTAAACAACCGCTGATCTTCCAAATTTCTAAATTTGGTTACTCACAGGATTGATCAGATTGATCCTAGGACATGTGTTAATTTTTTTTGAAAATGAGTTTTAGTAATCATGAAAACTTTGACATTACTTGTGGGACTAGTGATTAAAACTTTATTGTAAAAGGCTAATATGGATTAAAGAGAGAAATTGTAAAAGACTATGATAATAACCAACTGGCAAAAGTAAGTGTTTAAAATAAAGAAATCTTAAGACTGTAAAATGACGAAGTAAAAGAAGAGTGTTTAGAATGAAGGAATAAAGAAATGTATTTCTGGAAGGAAAGTAAAGATAAATTTGTATTGCTTTAAAATAACTAACAATGGTGTAAACAAACGTACATTATGTGATTTATGATTCTTCTTCACACAAATACTTGGTAAATTTACAAACTTTGTACACACTTTTACACCCCATCCTAACACTAAGACCCTTTATTTATAATGGATCGAAATACCCGTTTCTGACGGCCCTTCAATCACGTCGAGACACATGGCACCTTGCATGGACGTAACTATCCATTATGCTCCACGTGTACTTTTAACAGTTTCAGACAAGAGAAAAGTTCCCTTCTTTATTTGAATTTTGAATCTCCAATCAAAAACCGTCTTCAACCACTTTAGGAGATATTTCTGAAGTCTCAACTGCATGTTGATTCTTATTACCCTTATCCAGTCGAAAACACCTCTACCTGGTCGAACATCACTTCCTGGTCGAAAACGTCTCTACATAGGATTTCCTTTTTGGTAATTCTTCAATGGGCGTCGGAATTTTGAGCTAACAAATTCCCCCCCCCCCCCCCTCAAAAAAATGTTATTTTCGACATATGAGAGAAAAATACATTTTTTGAGACCTTGTTTCGACGCCTTAATAACTCTGACATTGTGCCAAGTGTTCCAATGTTGCAAAACATTCCAGTTTCTCCAATTGTATGGTGACGTCAGGGTCATCATTATCTTTTTCCTAACCACGTCTTTTCAGCCCACAACTGAATCTTTCACTCATCATGTTTCCTAGACTCTAGGAAATCATGGGTTCAGACATTAGTTAACATCTTCATCACACTGCCCAAGGAAGACACGTGTTCCACTAACTTGTCAACCATTAATGCTGATTTGAAGTGTTTTATCTTCCAAGCACGCCTATAAAACCCACAAACTTACCCATTTCACATTTTACGCTTTCTGAATTCCCAAACACTCTAGTCTTTCCTCTTCAAACAATCTTCAACCAAAACCCAAATTTCTTTCAATCTCCAAAATGGAAACTTCAAGCAAAGCCCTTAAAAGAAGCATGCGTATCCATCAAGACCACAACCACCAAAATAAAAGTTCCCAAGAAGATCTCAGAGCTTCCTCCTTTCACTACATTGTCTGCTCCACTCGCGGTTGGTAACCAACAATACATGCTAGAGCCTAAAACGGAGGAACAACGCATAATTTATGTTTCTCAGGTACTCATTCCCGTCTCTGTTTTTGGAAAGAATCATGCACTATCTAGACCTCTAGCTGATTTAGATATTGATTCTAGTAAGCTTAGAGAGTTATTTCCTTCTTATCACAAATGCAAGCCTATAAGGCAAGCAAAAAACCCTAGGATTGGAACAACCACCATTGAAAACCCTAAGGCTAGTGATGTTATAGATTTAAGGTTTATGAATAATGGATTCATAGCTTTCTGCGTTACCCCCACATTCAAAGATCCCACTGATTATCTAGATTGGTTAAAGAAAGTAGAGAAAGCTAAATCTCAGGACTGGAAAGACACCAGCATTTATGACATGATCATGTTGTCGAAGCTAGATTTAGAGTACATCACCTATATGTTGATTTCTTCATTATACTTTTGGGACAATACACACTATACTTTTCACCTTCCTTGTGGTATGGCCATGCCAACCCTCTTTGACCTGGCCGCTATCACAGGGCTAAAACCTACCGGACATACCTACGATTCTGACATCGATGTTGCGGACACATAGCCTTTTCGACCACCCAAGCAACATATTTGATGCACATTGCCCATTATCACGATAAAGATACTGACACTGTCTCCGACGTGGAACATATAGCTTTCTTGGCCTTGTGGTTACCTCTACTCTGTCTTCTATTCAAAA